>NW_028277172.1:10997500-11300000 GCF_051122295.1 Plectrocnemia conspersa
AAATGTAAAAACATATGGCTTGGAAACCTTTGTTCCCACTATTACGTACCACATTGGCTGGAATCAAACACGCGATGCTCAAATGCGGCATTGTAGCACCACTACCTTCAATACACAAAACGATCGATTTTCCCCGCGACCCATAAAACTACTATGTAGGTACTACGGATTCTTCTGTGCCACGAAAAGAGCAACAACCTCTACTAAACTACATATAATCGTGAATAAACATTCCCATTTCACGATTGTCAAGATCATTATCGGGTGGTTATCCTTCGTCGACCTATCTGTCGATTGGATCTCACCATCGACTCCTTTGTAATAATCACTGACAAATCGAATCATTTGTCAGTATAATTAGAGGGCTACAAACTAGACAACATAAATACTTCAAGAAACTGAGATCGCCCCATAGAGATAGTTGAGGCATGATCTGTTTACAAATACACACGTGCGTTATAAATGTAGTACTATACAAAATTCTCTGTGCAGAATGTCACATCTGAACACAATTAATGTACTAATAAGACGCCAGGGAGGCATAAAGGGATAATAAAATTCATCAATCAGTGTCAGATTTAGCAGATACGCTTCATCTGCACGCTTTCAGATTTAATAATAATAAAATGCTGGATGGAAGGGTGGTGTCAGTGGGTATTTTCATTAATATAATTTCATTTATAGATAGCAGATTTTTATGTTAAGTAATATAGCATATCTCAGAATTTCATTAAACATAATGGTTCTATATACATTATTTGTGAATTACCTCAGGGGTCTGTTAATAGAATTTGGAAAATAAAGATTGTATAAACATTCACCCCCGATGGGGATTTAATGGATGCAGGGGAAGAAACCGTCAGATCTGTATCAGTCATATAACTATATTAACCGATAGTAAGTAGCATATAAATAAACAGGAATGGGAAAATCACGCTAGTGACAATACGCTTTTTGCTCCTTGATCTGTACTACAATTTGACGGCACACGCGTTTATTGTTTATAAGTACAAAGTTTTTAATGCAAATTATATTAAATCGCAACATAAGTTGTGCAATAATGAATAGATGGATGTTCTCGTCGAAGTAATGCGTCACGTAGTTTTAAAGTCGTATCAAAGATTGGGCTGAACTATTGGGAATTTGGGTGATCTTTTATTTAATCTAAAACAGAAGCTAATCAGTATTTCTGGATAATGTTTCTGACTGAAGAAAGTTACATAGAACGACAGTGTTCAAGCTTATATACCCTTCAGAATTAGTCTAACATCCCTTCCAGTTTTCGATCGTCTGGCCAATATTTATGATTCGAGACAGAATTAGACTATTTGTTATTGTTTAATACACATATTATTAGATTGTAAAACGCGTAACGTAGATAAGAAATTAGTTAAATTGGCTACGTAGTAATGTATGAAATATGAATCAGTTCAAACCGCACGGTTTTTATGCAAGTGTTTTGAAACTGTTAATGGATACCAATTAATGGATATCCGCTCAGAAAAGCAATATTGTTATATATGAACTTAGGTATTTAAATTTATATTTTCACTAGTGAAATCCAAATACATTTTACCAGTAGATATATATTTACTAGCGAAACTAAAATTAAGCTGATAGGCGCTAGTAAATTTCTATGCTGCTCTAAAATATATATGAAACTCAAATTGAGAGTTGTGAAACGTCCATTTGCTGTTCAAACCCAAACATAACATAATAAAAGTTTTAAAATTAATTAAGGGGTATAGTACTTACGTAAGGTTAAGTCCAAAATAAAACTAAGCTAACTCATCTCTCAGGGATAAATAAGCGGAAGAAGAATTGAGTCAAGTTGGGTTTGGTTAATTTTTATAGATTAGGTTTGGGTTTGAACAGCAAATGTACGTTTCGTAACTTTTATATAAATTTTAGAGCAGCATATAATTTCACTAGCGCCGTCAATTTAATTATATTTTCACTAAAATAGATATATATATCTACTGGTGAAAATGCATTTGGACTTCACTAGTGAAAAAATATGTAACTTCACCGAAAAATGCACATTCACTGTAACATTTATACTTCGAATATAAATAAATAATGATAAGTATATAAATGTATATATGCGGAAAAGTTAAAATCATATAATTTTACTAGCACATGCCAGATAAATTATATTTTTACTGGTAAAAATATATATCTACCGGTGAAAAAGTACTCCGATAAGATTTCACTGAAATGTAATTTTAAAAATATTTTCGGTATAGATGTTTTTTTAGATTTTCTTTAAGGGATAACCCGAGAAGTTCTGGTTTAGAATCAGGGACGATATTTCAGATTTTTCTAGGTGGGGGGGGGGGGGGAGCAAAAGTTGACCAGTAAGTAATCGTTTTTTAAATATTTTGATTCTATTAAAATGTATAGTATTTCATTGAATGACATGCATATTTTTGGCCAAATTGAAGGCGGGGGGGAGGACAAATGCCTCCATCTGCCCCCCCCCCAAATTACGTCCCTGATTATTACACCGTAAACTCATCTACACATTTTCTGTCAAGAAATTTGAATTCACAAAAAAATATATTTCAATGGAAAACGGATGATTGTGAAAAAACTGAACCAGTATTTAATTAAGGCAACGATCCTGATTAGCACATTTAAATTTATTCCCACAGTAATTAGTGATTTGCATTTTTGCTTGAAGCAGCTTCAATTCCAAATTCATCTTGCCTTCGCCATGCATGTTGGTCATTTGATTATTCGATATTAATTAACTGGATATATTAATGCTTCTCTCATAGTCAGTTTTATGTTGCAATGTTACGAGCAGAGCAGTCAAAGCGAATTTTTTAATTGTCATGCGATTATTTTACTCATTTTCAAAAAGGTCATAGCCAAGAAATCTATTTTAGGTGTAGTATCTCCAATATCACTGCTAGTTTTGGACCTCCCTTATTCACGTATAATTTATGTATTGTGACACATTATGACAATTATGAAATATCACCGCCCTAATAATATACCATGTTGTGGATATCGATTTACAAGGCAAATTCTATACATTATCCGACTATTGATCCGCGGCCCACGTGCCATTTACTGCGGGGGATGCAGCGGCTGCATTTCTTGATAACATTGATGCAAAATAGAGGGGTGAGATAATGTAAACCGGCGTAAATCACGAGTGCCTCTCTCCACACTAGAATTGACTGCGATTAACTATAGAATATAGCGTGGTATATGAAGTTTAGGTACCTAGTATTCCATTTACTCACTTGAACATAATCAAGATCAATAATTTAAGAATAAAATTGAGAAACATGTACCATTTAAATAAACAAGCGCATAGAGCAATTCAGAAAATAATTATAATTATTATTACACCAGTTTTCATCGTGTAGCACCAGCCTTTTGAAGCATTAACCACCTACATCCGAAAATTTTACATTCAAGGGGAACGAGGGTGGCACGCGTCCGGGGGGGTGCAGATTTATTGTGCTCTCTCTCTCAAAATCTTGTACACCAAATGGGCGAACGTTTAATTTAGCAGTCTATTTTCTGGACTTTGGTTCAATAATACGGCACACGAGAGCTCTAGTGTGGCTTTAATTTCACGAAACGTGTTTAGCTAGAGTGGAGCATGTGCGAGTTGAGTTGGGGGTGTGAGTTTCCCCAATAACATAGGACGAGTGCTTGTAAATAGAAATGGATAATTCGCAATGATTTCTATTTTTGGTATGGAGGATTAGTCGGAATTATAACGACACAGATGTTCGAAGCGAAATTGATTTATTAACTCGGAAGATAAACATATGTATGCGGTTGGTATGAAGGTACTCTTATGCTACATGCCCAATTCCGGGATTAGACGACACATATGAGATTTTATTTTTTCATTGTTGAAAATAATTCTGTGTGTCGGATGTTTGAAATATACGTGTACGTATTTTTATATAATGCTTAAAAGCTATTGTGTCTGTAGATAAAAGTGTAATATTTCGCATGAAAAGAATTTAAATTCTGCGCATGTACTTGCAGGACGTGACAGGGGGGTGATATCGGATTAGTTAAAAAATCGCTGGTTTTACGTCTAGAGTTAATTTTTTATTTATTTATGAAAAACGTAATTAAAAATTTAAGCCGTACCTAAATTAGGTTTAATATTTACGTGGCCGTGAGTCGCAAAAAGTAAATTATAATTATGTATTTGAAAAAAGAAAAGACGTAAGTATTTTAACTGTACGCTTTCGTTCAAGTTAAGATTTACATAAGAACGTGAGAGTGATTATGAGTACGTGAACTCAGACACAAGATTTAGTTGTTTCATTTCAAAGTTACTCAACCATAAGGTTAAGTTAAATTATGTTTTAATTATACATACATATATGGTACTGAATATTATCGTTTAAACCATTAGGCTATCGAATGAATCTTACATATATGGTACTGTGAGAACCACATGAAATTTGTCGATTGGACCACCTTGCAATACAAAAGCTTACATCAACGGTTGATAAAAAAGTCAGATCGCAAAACAACTATGTATCACATACAGGCCACAAACGTTTGCAAACGAAAAAGCTTTTAGTCAAATTTACGTGTTATACTCAACTTCGGACTCGTTCCGATAACACGTCAAGAATTTCAACCGAGCCCTCCAAATTGGACTTGCTGTATTGGTACAAACTTGAATTCAAAAGAAAATCGATTAACTTCAGACCATTGAAAATCAAAGAAGCAATCGCTTCCCCCTTCACGTAAACTGAGACGACTGAATCATCCAATCACAGACAAAAAGAGATCTTTATCTTACTCGAAATGATCTCAATTGTTGCACAATATAAATTATTAAAAAATACCATGTCTAGTAAAAACTAAACTAAATAATAATAATTATTAATTTCGAACTTCAAACAAATCGCAAAAATCGTGGGTCCATGTGAGTTTTGAATCCAGAATCTTAAATATATAATTGCATTGACATTTTCATCTCCTTCAAGGAAAACATTACCTTTTGATAGTTTTGAGCGTAAATAGATCTTAGTTTATTTCCAGCTGCAAGATTCGCACCGATGAAGTCTTGCCACCGCTAAGAAGATATATTTTTAAACACCACAATTCCATATACTGTTTTGCTGTAGGTACTAAGAACTTACTTTTTTAAATATTTATAATATAATTTATTGTAAAAATGTAAGATTTCGTCAAATCTAGCTTGTTGAACGCAATCATATTATTACTCCTTAGCTAATTAAAATAATTATAATAAATTAGACATCAGTTTGATATCGATTACAAAACCTTTTTTGTTGTATATATGTTATCAAATTTCAACTTATTACTAATGACACTCGTAAACGTTTTATTGTGAATCTTATCACGTTCATTACATAAAGAAATCCTATATTTATCCATTCCGAATTAAAAGTATCCGGTGTTTTCAATCAATTGCAGGCGATGATTAAAAAACAGCTCTTATCGCGCCGAGTTTTAATTTAAATCTTTCTCCGAAGCATTCCAATACTTGCTCGAATATCCGAAGATATTGCCCACCGGGTATGAATACGAACTTCAAAGCAGACATGTTTACAATCGCCTCGTAATGGAAGCAACAGAGAACCGGTAATGAAGCTATATTTTTCTTAAAGTAATTGCTTATGGTTTCCTCGGATTATGATTCACGACGCCCGAAAGAGCCGAGCAAAGCCTTTGGGGACTTATCACAGTATTTTAATGCGACGACAGTATTTTAAAATCGCGCCATGTGTGTACTGCCATGGCTTATATTTATATGCTATGGAATTGTATAACATGACACCGTGTGAAAGCTGAATCTAAACACGTGTTTACCACTGGCTAATACCGACGTTTGATTAATCGACCGTGGAAATTTAATCGTCCTCGTTTTATAATCCTCGAAACGCCCTGTTTGTTTGGTGAAATTTTAGGAATGTGGGGGTAAACTGAGGTTGAACATAAACGATCGCTCATATAATAAGGTGGTCGACGTACAAGTACTTTAACTAGGCGCACGGTTGTATTTGAGCTTTAAATAAAAAATACAGTTCGTGCGGAAATCCACATACAATCTAGATTTTTAATCATGTAAAAAAATATGATTTGATTGCAATTCATCGCTACATAAAAATCTCATTATTTATTTACGATTTAAGATATTCATGAATTGTGGAACCACTTTTTTCCTATTATTGAAGTCATGTTTCGGACGTCGGATCATATGTCTAAGGTACTCCACATTCCTCCGTTTGATGGTTGAAAGAGAGAGAATTCGGTCATTGGAGATCGGCATATAATACTACTAACCTTATGCTTGTACTACACTCTCTGGAAGTGTTTCGAACCGAAGTTCAACTGAAGTCGACCAAGGTCGCCGACTTCCGAGTAGTGGCCACACTGCCAAAAATTTCATATGCCGTCCGGACGGCGGGCGTGAATGACGCGCGCACGGCGGCTGCTATCATGTACAGCTGGCATATTTGCACGCGATCGAAAAATGTGCCAAATAATCGGAATTTTTAAATTGTCATATTATTAAAATTACGCTACTGATAATTATAAAAGTTTGTGTGGGCACTCACCAATACAATATCAGTGAAAACTTTTCGGTCGTAAATATTCAATTTACGCAAAATCTTTGTCGACTTTTGCAAAATGCCATAAGGCATAAAAATTATACTTCAGTATACGAACACCACATCTGTGACTATCCAAGAATTTGTCGCCATCAATTCTAAATAAGAATTCGTTATGGTGTGACATTTATATAAACCGATCTAGGAAAATACATAAGGATATTCGAAAATTATTTTTTTTAACAAAATCAAGTGCCACTAATTCTTTTTTAATTATTTAATTTTATATGAAAAAAAATATAATAACGATATCTGTTAGAAGAATATACTATCTAAAATATAATTAATCCCTTTTGGTGCCCTAAAATATTCAAAGATGTCAGTAAGAGTCTGTTGACGTCCCCGATAAGCACGTGGTATTATAACTTGACAATGTGACTACGATGCAACGCTCGACGTGCGTGTTGACCATAGGACGTCTACTCATTCTATCTCAGTTTGCGAAACACCATATCATTATCTCTCTCACTCTCGTCACTTAACACGCGAAAGAGCAGAAGGGGAAGTATCTCACCGCTCGCGCTCGAAAGAGCAGCTCCGACTTCGGTCCGTTTGCCGACAGCGTTCGGAAGCGCTCGAAGCTGGCCAAGTCGACTGAATTATCCCCACTTTAACTTCCGTTCTCGGTAACCTCGGACAACTTCCGAGAGATTTTAAACCGAACGCGAGCGAAGTAACCCACTATATTCTCCGTCTTTAGACAACCTTGGTCAACTACCAGAGGGTGTAGTGCAGGCATTACAATATTTTAAATTGCACATTATCAATTTTATTATGTATTGATCCAGCATGCGATTCTAGTCAACTAATTTGGAAATCTAGTGAAAACATTATACAGATGCATTGTGGTAGAAATAGTGTTGATAACATTTCATATAAAAAAATTGAGATTTGCATACATAATCAGGTAAACGAATACTAGTTAATAAAAAATTAGTAGGTTAATAAAAAAATATAAAAAGTTAAAATTTAAACAATAGTTTGACCTCTACCTCTAAAAAGTGAACAAAAACTGCATTAATTTAAGGTTGAGCTTCAAATACCTGGACATCAAGCTTAAATTAACTTAACATAAGGCGGAACACAGTTCTAAAAAGCTTGCTGCATTTTTAACAGTACCATCTAAAATATTTTAATTAATTAGACCGGTAATAACATACGATTGCTAGGTGTGGAGTCACACTAGTAATTCAGAATAAGGTAATAAAATATTATTTAACACATCCTTCTATACTAATCTTTAAAAAACTAGTAATTTCTAATACCAGCAATTAAATAATATAGCATCACATACATCTGGACTTCAAGCTTAAATTAACTTAACATATAACGGAACACAGTTCTAAAATGCTTGCTGCATTTTTAACATTACTATCAAAAACATATTTTGACTATAAAAACTGTCAATTAAACCTGGGTGTGGAGTAACACCAGTAATTTAAAACAAGGCGATAAAATATTATTTAATACATCTTAATAGATTTCTAAGACCAGTAATTAAATAATATTCCCATAATGATACCGTAAAATACTATAAAATATTACGCAAGACCACATTAACTCACAAATATTTAGAATCGATGACTATGACAAGACCAAACATAAATTTAAGTATATATATAAAATGCCTGAACACATCATGGTTTAAATACATAGATTTAATTTTTAGAAGCTCCAGATCTCTAGTTAAGTAAATATATAGTTAATTTATTTATTTATCTTTAATTAATATTATGTTTTTATATGTTAAACTAAAAAAAATTATAAGCCAGCAACTTGCATTTAATTTTAATATAGCTTTGAGCGTTTTAAATTTCATAATCAGTACTCAAGAAAATATTATTATTAACAGACTAAACATATTATCTGATAGAAATAAAATCAAACAATATTCGTATAAATATAAGAAATAAAAAAATCAATACCAGTCATTGAGAAAGTGCACAGCTGCAGAGTAGTAGCTTTCAAATATGAGTAATTTCATAAATTTCAGCAGTAAAAAAGTTTTTTGATCGGTGTTTGGTGTTTTTATAAATGAAAAATTTCAAAATATTTCTCTATAAATATGAACTTAACGAATAGTAGGACAAATATTCGACTAACAAGTAGTTATAAAATACAGAATTTAATTTTTTAGAGATACAAAAGTCGAAGAGTATTTTTATTTAGAATAATATTGGCTCTGTTTTGAAGGCGTGGTTTAAACGTAAATAACATTTATGAAAGATATAAATCATAAATCGTACAAAGATAAACACAGCAATCGTTGCCAGTTTCAACACTAATCAAATCGATTTTTTTATGTTATTTTAGACTAAATTTTTTAATAAACATAAAAGTAATTGTTTTGTTATAAACACCACAGTTTTAAGCCGGTTTAAAACCAGTATTTATATATAAAGTCGGAAGCAGCTTTTTTAGTCTGATATAGACACAAAAGAGCGCTGAAATTTCCATTAAAAGATGTGGCGATTTAATCAAGTTTGATAATTACTGGAATGTTTTTGACAGGTTTTAATTTCAAACCCTGTGCAAATTTTGATAGTAATTATTGACATAAAGCAACCCTTGAGTTTCGCACACTAAATACAGAGGGCACGCACAAATGCACTTTCACATTGAGCGTATGCTAGCAATGCTCAATAATATTTTCCGTTCGGTTCAAGTGCATAAAACAATAGAAAAAATAACCGCAATCCAACATGCATAAACTTTCATTGAGATTTCCTTTTGTCTTAATGGCTTCAATTGACCTAATCATTTTTAATAATTAAGAGTCTAGATTTACAAAGGGTCCTTGATTTTCAATTGCTTTCATTGTGTAAATTCACAAAACATACACAACTGAGCTTCAACATAAAAAACGAGAATTCTTATAAGGGGCTGCGTTGACATTTTCACCCCGTATTTTATTTCGGCTGAACCGTGCATTTTATTAAGCCATATAATATTTCATAGTACATTTTATTACATGTATTGTATAAGAAAATATATATGTGTCTTTAACTACAAATTACATGTTTTAATTACAGCAATCAAAGTGGCGTTAAGCTCATTTCATATGCATAGAGTAATAAAAGTTAACATGTAAGCATAACCACACACATAGCTCAAAGGGCTAAATCGTTCGTCATATATCTGAATATCTAATAATAAAGAATAAACAAAACGCCCCATCAAGCAATTATAATCGATATTTAAACATTCGAAAGATATAAATGACACAAGGTGATTTATCCATGTAGCGAAGGGTTAAAATTTATTCATGATTTATTCGGTATGCGAGCGATCTTAATCGTGTAAACAATAATTTTGAAGATTTATTTCAAGTTTAACCATTTCACGTGCTACGTGTATCTAATCGAACAAACGCGTTAACGTGACTGACGACAATGGATGACTAATGACCGCAGGCGTTATGTTTGAGTAAATTTTCTAGATATTTCACTTCTGGCGTTTGATGTTCGATCATCCGTTCTGACGGGCGATTGACAGGTATGTTAGGGTTGGAACGCAGTATAGGTATCGATTTTAACTTTTGGTGTATCGGCCGCAAAGCAAACCAACTAATTGAGATTCGAACCGCACGATCCAAACTTTCAACTGAGCTAATTGACTGGTTAGATAAAATACTAACTTTTGGAGATTTTCCATGTGAACATACACAGAATACCGGAGATGCGAGGACCGTAAATTACTGATTTTGAAATTGAGGAAACATTTTATGGTTATCTGGGAACAAGATCGTTGATGTCAGTATTGATAGATTAAAGAATTTTTCCTATATTTTGCATTTTCCTGAATTTTGTAATATGTATAAATTAAGATTTATTCAGGAATAGTACAACAGTTATTCTAAAAGCTTTTATTGCCATATAAGCGTGAGAAATAAATCAAACCATCAGTTTTCTATCCACCAAAGCTTTTCTTATGCCGACCGGTACAGACCGTACGTAACAATAGACGGATTAAACTAAAAGCATCGCGATATCCATGAGTCTGTTTGCAAGTGTTATCATTTTGGGATTCAAAAAACATGTCGCAAAGCTACTAGATCACACACTTGTGCAAAATATTTAACGGCCGTTCCAAACCTGTTTAGATGGTAATTAGCAATACAAAAATCCAATAAAAAAATCAGCAAAAAGCGGGCGAGCACTAAGCTTCCCTCAGACTAACATAATATAGAACTTCAAACGAACAAGTGAATTCTCGTATACGTAAGCGTGACTCAAATTGTTGCGTAAAATAATTTATAAACTAAATAACTTTGTCTTGTATCAAAAATAAACATGCCTGATACATATATAAGGACAGAATATATTATTCGACAATCCTATACATACAAATACTAATTCAAACTTGATTATCGAAAAGGTGACACCATCAAATTTTGACGAAAAACCGACAGCTACAATGTACTTCAAAATCAATTATTTTATAGCTGTGTTATTTTTTTTTATTATAACAATTAAAGTCTAAGACACTATATTTACAATTATATTATCGACAGTATTTTAATAATTATTTAAATAGCTTCATAAAAGTATAAACAAAAATGATAATTTCTGGAATTTCGGCAGTAAAAAAGTGTTTTTTTATTTATGTATTTTTTATGTTATGGCCATTGCTGTTTTAAATAACATAACGATGAGAAGATAAATTTTACAGAACAAAAATGGGACACAATTGAGCTGTAGATAATGCAGATGTATTAGGTTAGTTGTTCGTTGCGATTTTGCCGGGTACTATACTAGTTAATTTAACACAAACAAGTGGATGTAGTGTTTATCAAGTCAGATTCTGAGAGCAGTAAAATTAAAGGCAAGAGCGTCGTTTAAACGTTTATGTATTAGAAATTGTGCCGACCGCGCGCTCGTTGGCCGTTAGCTTCGTTTCTTAGCCTTAACAATTATAGTTACACCTTGGATAATATTTTAATGGTACATATTTAATAATATATACATATGTAGTTAAAATTCAACAGCTAAAAATAACAGTAATACAGAATTTAATATGAATTAAATGGTTCGACTCATTTATTAAGTGCTTTCGTTTGAATAGCATAGTATCTATTTGCGCAACTTTTAATGTTAATTTCATATGTGTAGTATATCTATAAGTTACAATTTCATTAACTCAAAAGATCAACTTTTAATCATACATGTATATATACATATATAATGAATTCGCAGAAAGCAAACTGGAGTTCAGTTTAATTGTTAGCTGTGTATTGATTTGTAGCCTTTCACGGGTTATAAAAATAGACAGCAAGTAACGTAGAGAATTACATAATTTAATCCAAAAGTAAGAGAATAAAAATGTTTTATTTAATAAAGTTCTTTAGCTTTCACATACAATATTATGACAATGTAAGCGTAGGAATCATTAATAGTAATCTTTTTGGCAGATCTGTCGTCGTGGAAGTTAACGCGTCTATTTTATGGTTATTTTTAAAAATTACAAACGGAAACGACAATTCCAGGCGTGTTTCACCTTAATCCACCCGAAGATTTACAACGTGAGCAGTATCTAAATCACGCTAAGGGCGTTATATCCCCATGAAAATATTCCACATATTTTACATAAGCGCATAGCGGAAGAACTGGGGCAAAGAAGAGTAGGTTTATCTATAATGTGATCTTAATGGATCATTTGGATTTTAATGAATTCATCAACGAGTCTCGCGTTCAAGTTTCGGCTTTGAACTCAAGCAGCACTGCCAAATGCTTGAACTTAACCGAGAATACGCTTCAGGTGTTTTTAACCTATCGGTAGAGTTAAGTTGTGATGGAAACAATATTAATGTATACGTATAGGATATATTCAATGGATATGGCACACGTGTTTCTACTTAGAGATTCTAATTAGCACTTGGGAAACGGAGCACTAAACTAATATTATAACATTGTATCATAAATTGGTTATTTTATGTAATATGTGCATCATAAAGTTCGTTTTAAACTAAAACATCTCTATTTACACGTGTCTTTTACAGTTATATTTTTCTAGTCTGACAAAATTAGCTAAGCTTCCACAATAGTTCTTCACACTCGTCCAAAAACAGAACAACGAAACTGTTCTGTATCTCTAATGTGCAGCAGAAGCCCCTCACGTGCATAAGCAGAAAGCTTGCATTAATTCGGTCTTCCGTGAACGAATTCGTTGCATACGAAAACAGAGGATCAGTCGTTTGGATAAACAAAGGGACTCTGACAGTCAGTCAGTTGTTTTTAGCCGAGACTCAAATTGGAAAATGTTGAGGGTCACTGACGCACGCAAAAGGTCAACAGCGACCGACCACTGTTTGATGACAGTTTCTTTTGCGTAAAAGTGGGCGTCAATTAGTCACTTTTGTGATAACTAATGCATTTTGAAATGTTACTATGGTATAATATTGTTTTATAGTGTATTGTTTTTACTTTATTTGAGAACACAGGTGAGTTTGATATACGTTTGTAGCACGTGCAAAAGTCGTTGCTGACAACACCGGCAGTGAACGCCCCATTGTTGCGTTGACCATCATTTATGGAGGCGTGTATGGGACAAACAATGAAAACTGTGCTATGCATATATGCATTTTTTTACTTGGAACTATAAAAAATAATATTTTTAATAATAAAATTAAGATTTATGTATACATTTTTTGGGAAACGGTATTCTGTAAGTCAATATTGTTCCTATTTTTAAAGAAAAATTATTTAATTTTGACTAGAATGGTCCTCTAAAATGGTATCCTGACATAGTTATTAAAATCAGGAATGGGTAACCTTTGTCAGGCTCACATTCATCATAGTTTATTAAATCAAAAACTGACATTTAGAAAAACAAAAAAGCTAAAGATCAAATTTAGATTTAGTCCAAAACGCAATATTTTAAAAATATACACAAATGGATGATTTTTTTAAATACAAACTGCCGGACTCTCAATGTCGTGAGGAAAAGCAGCTACTTAAGATTTTTTCACTATTGTGTGCCAACTGGAGGCACTGTTGCACTGCTTTAAGACATGTTGAAGAAACAAATGGTAAACATAGTTAAAAACGGAAATATTCATAATTATTATTTTATTTAAAAAAAATATTTTCGGTAGGTATTTGATAATTATTAGGGCGCGACGCTAAATAAACATCCATTTGCTGTTCAAACCAAAACTAACCTGATCAATTTATTCGGGTTTTGGTTTGAACATAATAAATTCAGAAACGCGCGAATTATGCAATTTCACTGCAGGCGCGCATGCCAAGCAGTTAGGGTATAAAACCGGTGTTTAAAACATTTATCTAATGTGAGCAAACAAATGGGGGGGGGGGGGGTTATATATACATATATGTATATACATTTTAATGACCTCAAATAGTTTTTGATTTTTATATATTATATTTTAAAAATTTAGTGATACAATAAAAAACAATCGGTTGCAAAATGAATTCCAAAAGGGTAATAAAATAAAATTTTATTACTCTTTTAGAATTAAAATTTTTAAATAAGCAGTATTTCTTATTTTTTTTGATATATTAGGGTCCTAAACAGTCAAACGTCTCTTTTCCGAGTCAGTCAAAATTTTTAGTTAAACGAAACGAAAGCGAGTAAAGTTACTTCCTATTTGATTCCAAAAAGATTTTTAATAGTATATTGAAGTGTTACAGAAAAACTAAAGAATGAGTTATTAAAAAAAAAGCTTTAAGATGATTCAAAACAAGTTATACAATAATTGTTAGATTTAAGTTCATTTCATAATTTTATTACTTTTTCGATTATTGTAATTGATTTTACAATAAGACTGTTTCATATCAACCATTTTTGTTATAAGATTGTCCGATTGTTATAAGTTTAACACGAGTACGACGTAACGTTCTTCCAATAAATTGTAATTCTTGTCTAGGAGTGGTTAAATTTTCCCGAGAATTATATAATTAAAAGAATTATAACAATTAACTACTACGCTTTTTGTAGTAATTAATTGATATAAGCATATTTATTATAATTATAACGTATATATTTTAAGATGATAGTGACAAATTGTTTTCCATTTTTATAATTTCTTAGTCTTAAACGGTTTTCCATTAAGACTCTTTTACACCTATCATCTAATTTGTTTATTTTGTTACAGTTGAATTTTTAAAGAGGTGAATAATATTTATAATATAAAATAAATAATATTTGAATAATCACCAAACCGATAAATATGTTTTTACGCTCAAACATATAAATTTGAGCAATCGATTCGATCAAAATTAGACCGCAAAGTGTTAAATGTAATATTTAATTCGGCGCGGGTTTGCGACTGTACCGACCGGTGGAGTTCATCGTGTGGTCACCGCATTCAAAAGCGATGACTGTAACCGTTTTAAAGTTGCAAAACTCGCAAAAAACAATCGGAAAAGGTTGACAACGACCGAAAGGGGGTTGTGCGGGGGCGACTAGCCACCCCCGAGCCCCGCAGCGGGTGCTCCGACGAAGAATGACGCGGACAGGTTAACGCCCATCGGCGCGCTTACCTGTCGTCTCGCGGGTCAAGCGGCGCTCCGATCGGCGATCGGTGAAGACTTTGCTCTATCAGCCGAAGGTCACCAATGCGGACACATGGTAGCGGTCAGCGCTAATGCAGAAGAACGGAAAACATCACTTTTGTTTTATAAAATAGAGCGACACTAACAAATTAGACAACCGCCGCGGACCAAGCCCACCGCGCAACTGTTGAATTCACGCTTCAAACTTTCGACAAACAACGCACGGCTTGCGTTGGCAACACTGCGATTCAAATTATCCAGATATTCTTGTATTTTTTAATTGAGTTTGGAATAAAGAACTTATTTTTCGTCCATTTACTTTATATAAAAATATGATTATTTATTAATAACTATATTCAATACATGAAAGGCCTATTATAGGTGCGGCCAAAAGTATATTATTACTTATCCAAGAGTACGGATTTGTATCCAAGCGCCTTTATTCTCGAAGCGTGGGGATAAAATTTATTGTATTCTCAATGAATCGTGTATTAAATAAGGCACAATTTTAAATTGCTGAAGGGTGGTACCGACAATCTGTCGATACTCGGCAATTTTTGACAGCGAGTGTTCTGGAGCAGCGTTTCTCAAACTTTTCTTTTAGTGATCTAATTATTTTTATAATTTTCTTCGTAATTCACTACAATTGATATCATCTATTTTGGCACATAAGTAAAACAAATCAAATATAAATGTTCTTACAATTTTCATATAAAGAGTGATCTAACTTCAGTTTCCAAACTTTGAAAAAAAACACCCAAATTTAGAAATATCTTCGGATTTTTTTATTAATCGAACATTTAAGATATTTCATTAATTATGTAAAATAATATCAATTAAATGGTCGCCCCTGGACCTTTTGTAGCAGCCGATCCTTTCGATGTAATTTTCAATTTCTTTTCCGTACATTTCAACGGATGTTTGTTTTTAGATGCTGATATGTTTCAGGTTTATTTGCGTAAACGCGACTTTTAGCGAAGCCCTAAAAAAAATCAACGGAGTTAAATCATATGATTATGGCGGCCAATTGATGTCATCAGAACGTGAAATAATATGACCTGGGAACTTTTCACGCAAAATATCCAACGTTGCAACCGATATGTGCCAAGGTGCGCTATCTTGTTGGAACCGCGTGTCTCCCACAACAATATATTCGATTTCGTGCCAAAAATAATCGATTATCATGCGCCTATAGTGCTCACCATTTACTGTTACAGCTTGACCTTCATAATTTTCATAAAAGTAGGGCTCAATGACGCCGCCTGACCACAATGCGCACCAAACAGTCACTTTTTAGACATTATATTAGCAATATTTTTGGTTGAACGGGCACCACAATGATGCACACGCCTTATCCTGTCATTTAAGCTTCTAGTTTTTTAAAAAAATTACTACGTTGCGAATTATTTGCTCAGTAAGACGATGAAATTGATCATAATCTACCCGTAAATTTCGTTACACAGTTCGTACAGAATTGTAATTTCTTTAGAACAATTGAACAATATTAATGCGCTGAGCGGTGGTTAAGCGATCTACTTCGTAAATGTGTTGTTGCAAACTTACATTTGACGCTTTGAACACGCGTTATTATTAACATCTGTCTGATTTACAGTGCTGCCAGCATAGGAAACTCGATATTATAATACAGGAACAAGAACTTACTCTTACAAAAAAATATAAAGTAATTAAATAATTTATTACTGCAAAGCTTTCATGTCAACTAAAAATTTGATGTTTAATGAAAATGATGATATATTTATTTTTAGCCCCGGTTCGACTTTCAATTAGCGACAGTATAAGATCAACAGTAGAATTAATTTGAAAAATTAAAAGTTATATTAAAACTAATCCATGACAAAAGTAAGCTTCGCTAAGTTTTATTCTATGTATATAAATATATGATATTTGACGTAAAAATTTTTTTAAGCTATAAATATTATGACGTAAAATTTAGCTTTTTTAACTATAAAAACGGCAATGCAATATTTGTTCACAAATGTTGCGAAGGATATTTCATAGGAAAGATACAAAGTCCATCACACAATTCTGCAGTAGTTTTTAGACTGATATATATTGTTTTGATAGGTAGTTATATAGGATCGACAAATCATATGAGAAATTTCAAGAGTTATTCAGAGCTGATAAGCAGTGGACTCAATAAAAATATTAGAATATTGAAAACGCTGCGCACGTTGAGTGGCAAAAAAGTGTTTTTTTTTTTTATATCAGTCTCAAAAGTAAATGCTTTTGCAATATTTATGGACTACTAGTATTAAAATATCCCTCGTTACTTGAGATATTTCAATACTAGTAGTCCATAAATAAATCTTCTGTGGTAAAATATTGTTTTTTTTTAATTTTGCATGACAACAAATTAAAAAGTCAGAGTTTAAATCAACTTTGGATAAAAATAAACATTAAATCTCGGCCAGAATTATATTAACAACCTGGTCATAATTACATTATTCAGTGTCAAAATAAATATCAAATGGTTAGATTAAAAATAGCTTGCGGCCAGAATAAAAATATAGGAGGCCAATAAATTATTTATTTTATAAATATCCTATGAAATATCTGGCTTACACCAATATTTGCAAGTTAGAACATTGAAAACCACATGAATAATTCTAAATGAATCTATTGAATTGTATGTAGGACGCGAAGGTATTCAGGCGACGAACGAAGAGAGGATAACGACAGAGCGGTTACGGAGTTGAGATCTAAAATGTTGCGAGCCCATTCAAACAAGTTGGCCATAAAACACATTGACAATAACCATGTTTTATGATGCTGACCATTTGTCAACATAAAACTGCCCTTGAGGTTAAAATACAACTGATGTAATATAAATACTGGCTATTCTTTATAAATACTGACTAATGAACTCAAATAAATACTGAACTTAATAAATAGGTACTATTTATTAAGTTCAGTATTTATTTAATATAAATTCTGACCACCTCATATTTATTCTGGACGCTAATATGTTGACTGCTGTATTCTGACATTTTACTATAAATTTTGACTCATGTAATATAAATTTCGACCACAACCGTATTCAAATTTTTAACTTAAAAAATACGAGCCAATTTGAAATACTTTAGTTCGAATCTCATATGAACCTTAGAGTTTTTAAATTTTCTATCATGTCAGGGAGATCGGAACTATTGTATAATTATAATTTTGATCGCTTAGCACAGATTAGATTTCCCTAATCTCACGGATGAATATCATGACGATTAGTAAACTCGAGTTGGGTCGTACATATTAAGTTCTTTAATAATGAGCTACTTCTCTATTACTAAATTATCTATGAACTACTTTACATCATAGATACTATTTGTATGTATTTAACAAAAAAATAACGTGCGTAATCAACTCTATAGAAGCGGCCCTAAATATACGATACCGATGTTAGGTGATGGGTTACTTTCGTTGTAAATGTTTGTTAAGATAAGTAAGTGTATCTTACTTGAAGGAGTTGATTAACGAGCCTTGAAAGCTATACACTGGTATTTGACGGTTTTTATTCTTCCTTCGATCGTAACCCACCTGAAATGGCTGTTTTATCGGATTCGAAGGACCAAAAACACACTTACGATGGTTTTACGTTAACCACCACGTCCGCACAGTATGGATGCTAGCAGTATAAGCTTTCCGCTCGACTTGGGCCAAGATTTTCATGTCTATAACTACATTCGTAACATTCGCAAATAAACACAGCACTATTCATTCATATAATATAGAGAAAACGCCATTAGGCGTTGTCTAATTTCACATTTTTTAAAAATATATATTAATTTGTTTAGTTTTACAGTTTTATAAAACTTAAATAGTGGTAACATGAGAAATTCTCAAATACTATTTAATTAAAAATAATATCTAAATGCTACCCTTTATAATTATTAAAAAAAAATGAAATATATATTATAAACAAATAGATACTGGATATTATTTTTTTAGAAATAACGAATTTAATGGTAACGTAATAATTATTTTTTATTATTCTTGATTGCGAGATTTTATAATATTGTTAATATTTTTTTTTAATTAAAATTTACAATTATAAATATTTTCACATTACAGAGAAAAATATATTTGTTTTATAAAGCTAAGATATTGTAAAATAGAATTTATCATAGCATATGATGTCATAAGCAAACAACAATTACGTACGCGTATTTTGCGGACTGGCAATATTGGCGCACCGTGCGTTTGACGTCGGCGTCAGTTTTGTTTGGTTCGCATTGGCTCGTCATTATTCTCTCTTTTTTGTCAACAACTTTACTAATAATTAATCAATCAAAATGGATGATGATGCGGAAACATACAAGCTGTGGCGTATTCGTAAAACCGTTATGCAGGTACGCGACTCAACCGACGAACATAACCTATAAATAACAACACCAACGCTTGTGATGTTTGCATTATTTATATTGAGCATATGTTTCAGTTGTGTCACGATCGGGGCTATTTAGTAACCCAAGATGAATTGGATCAGACCTTAGATCAGTTCAAGGAGCAATTTGGAGATAAACCTAGGTATTTATCAAGTTTCGAAATTGGCTTTGAAAATGATAAGAAATTTTAATAAAAACTTTAATTTTAGTGAAAAACGACCAGCGAGAAGTGACCTGATTGTTTTAGTAGCCCACAACGATGATCCTACCGATCAGATGTTCGTGTTTTTCCCCGACGAGCCTAAGATCGGAATCAAAACCATAAAAACATATTGTACGAGAATGCAAGAAGAGAATATACACAGAGCTTGTGTAGTGGTACAAGGAGGTATGTATTTTATATTATTTAAATTGGTTAAAATGGTGATTGATATTTAATATTTTTTTAGGAATGACACCTTCGGCTAAGCAATCTTTAGTTGATATGGCACCAAAATACATATTAGAACAATTTTTAGAATCCGAGCTCCTTATAAACATTACTGAACACGAATTGGTACCGGAACATATTGTATTAACGCCTGATGAAAAGCAAGAGTTGCTGGCAAGATAGTGAGTATTACGGTGTTGGATAAAATTGGTATTTAAGTAGGGAATAGTAGTGTAATTAATAATACTTATGTTTTATTTATATGAAAAGCAATGAGTTGATAAATAAAATTCATATTTTTTTACAGCAAACTAAAAGAAAATATGTTGATGAGAATTCAAGCAGGCGATCCCGTTGCAAGATATTTTGGACTTAAAAGAGGACAGGTTGATATTTCTTTATTTTAAATTATTTATATTGTATTAGTTTTATTTAAATTTATTATTATTTCAGGTTGTTAAAATTATAAGATCATCAGAAACGGCTGGAAGATACATTTCATATAGACTAGTTTGCTAAATTTACGTTTAACTCTAATTGTATTAATTATTTTGTAATAAATAATGTCAAAATTAATTTATTTCTTTAAATTGAAGACCTTATTTTAAAAACAGTCATTGTTACAAAACACAAATTTTACATTTGCTTTTTAAAATTGAAATAATATAATTATTTTAGAAAATATGTAGTATGTCCATAAACTTTTTGTCATAGTTTTAGCTAGATTTAAATATGGTGCGGCAACACCTGTAAAATTTCAAAGCGATTCTACTTTCACTAAGAGTTTCCAAAATAACAGTACTGTTATAAGGAATACATGTAATATAACAAGTTTTATATATAGGGGATATAATGGATCTGTGAACATTCCTGCAGCTTCTATCAATTTCAGTAAAATAATAAAAATAACTAAAATATTTTCGCTAAGTTAGTTAGCCAGCCTAAACTCGTATATAATATGCTAGAGCCTAGTACCCTTACAGTTCATACAAATAAAAACGCTGATATTCAGTAGTGGATACAAACAGTCGTTGTTAACTATATGTTGAAGCACAAGTTTAATGAACATTAACAATACTACACATGACGGTTTCATCTGACCCTTTTAATCTGTACAAGACATCTGCCTTTATCACACTAGAGAAATATGTAAGTAAAAAGCAAATTAGCTATTACCTTGTAAAGCCCTTAGTTAATATTGCCTTTATAACATCTCAAAAACTAATATCCATCGACTTCCCATTAGCAAGATCCCCGGAAATGACTATATTTCTATTAGAGCCTTTAATTACATTTTAAACTATATAAACTTGTTATTTGCCTGTATACTTTCCAACCAGCTGACATAATAGTTCTTCGTTGACTGGATACAGACCCTACGCTTCATTCTAGTTTCCAGTTGCAAGTAAAATAAAACAAAATAAACTACTCGAACAATTTAATTTTAGGTGCTTTCTTTCATCTTCTGATTAACTATGTTTTAATTTTGAAACATATCTTCAGAGGCTTTGACAGGATATTGTCCATAGAAGCAGTATTCTGGATTTAATTTACATTTTTAAACTTGTCTTTGAATAGTAGAATCATTAAAATTAAAATTTGCATTCTCCAAGGCTTAATTTTAGGAGCCCTGCTTTTCAACTTAATTAAACCGAAATAATATGGTTACATGACATGATGTGACAATGTGACATTATTCTCCCCGACAAAATGTTTACGTAACATGTTAACATTTATATATATATAAATTAATGTTCTTTATTAAATAACAAATTAATATTGTGTTCTATTATTATAAATGAATATGTATTTTATAATATTATTCAACAGTTTTCACTCATTTCGAAGTTAAACAATACCTTGTAAGTATACTATTTTATAATATAGAATTAATTAATTTAAATATATAAATGTTAAAATTTGTCGGGAGAGCGTTATGGCGCGTTAACGTTTAGTCAATTAAGGTGTATTAAAATCCTCTAGATAGTCTAGATTGAGAAAATCTTGATTTTAATATTATAAGCTACTATCTACTCCTTAATGCCGTAAAAGTAAAAAAATATATTTATATATACATGTAATTGATAGAACTATATTCTATGTAAGTATTTTTAAAATACTCGTTAAATTGTAATGTTTTCAGAGCTTGCATGGATGCACTACCACTGATGCATGTATATATATACATAAATACACTTATCAACGTTTTATTATACTTGATTGTATTTTTCATTGTTTTAAAATATTTTATATAATTTTTATATTATTTATTTTATGATCTTATGAAGTTTATTTTTCCTAGTTGTGAACCAACTAAAATATTTCAGCTTAATACTTTCGACAAGAGATGTCCATGAAAAATAATATTTTTATTTTCATGATGGGCTACTTTTAAATGCACCAGCTGTTCAGCTATAAAGATAAAATATATAATTAAACTTATTTTTTTAGCTTACCAGGTATATTTCAAATTCAAACTTGTTGAGTCATGTCGAACACTTCAATCACGATCTATTATTTTTGGTACTGGGTTAAGTTTTAAGAACGAAACTGAGGTCATGACTCTGATTTAATGAATGAATCGAATCCATGCTTCTTTTTGCAAACGATTCATAATTCATTTTTAAGTTCGTGCCCTTCAATCATAGAGATTCATGCGTTAGATATTCAGTGAGTGACCTCTTGGGTTATATGAACACTTTTGAAAGTTAAAACCACGCGCTTTCAATCACGTGAAATAATATGTGCACACGCGAAGGAATTATCGGTATTTTCGTATGATTAAAAGGACGTCAGAAGTCTTTAGCGAGATGAAGCACTTATGTAGTTTTTGCCGGTTGTTGTTTCATCTTTGTTTTTTGGACTTTCAAAAGCGCATTCTCTGAGTGTATTTAAGGTAGTGACGAAAATCGTTTAATGAAATAATGATTGAAGGCATTTTAACGAAGCAGACAGCGTACGAAAATATTTTAAGGGGCAAATTTTTCATGAAGAAATTTTGGAAAAATTCTGGGAATAATTTTTGGGTGAAGGGTAATATATCATGGTATACGTGCACATATTATACTACTATTTTCTGCACGTATGCCTTACATTTAAATATGGAATTGAGCGTATAAATGAATCTATTTTTTATGTCATTCACAAATAAGTATCAATAATATTGAGAATTAATTAACCATAAAACGATCATTCAATCTATGGATGTATGTATGTACATACAGCGGTTTTCAAACAATGCTTCGAGGAACACTGTTGTTCCGTAAGAGGTTAATAGTTGTTCCGTGGGAAAATCGCGATTTATGTTTAAACGTTTCATTTTATGGCACGAGTAGAATCATATGAAAAATTAAACAAACATTCTTAATAATATTTTCAGATTAATAAGACGTTATATTGAGAGAGTATGTTTCTATATTTTTTATGCAAATTACAAAAAAATGTAACTAAGATGTCTTATATTTATTTTTACAAAAATAATATGCATTAACTCCTAAACGAATATTTCGCCTATCGATCTAATTATACTGTACAATTTCAGACTCATAACACTTTTTGGAATCTCGGTTCTCATTTTGCATTCCGGGAATTCCAGTTATTTATGTGATATTTAAATCGTAGACTAAGATTTTTTGGTAGTTTATATTCCAATTTTGAAACAGTTTCGCGAATACCCGACCTTTGCATCGCGTTTCAGTGAAATAATATATATATATATATATATATATATATATATATATATATATATATATATATATATATATATATATATATATATATATATATTCTACTGGCGAAAATATTATATAATTTAACCGATATGCGCTAGTGAAAATATATGCTGCTTTAAAATATCATCAAACTCAATTTGGCAGTTGCGTACGTCCATTTGCTATTCAAACCCAAACTAACCTAAACGAATTAACCAAACTTAATTTGACCTTATTAAAGTTCTAAGACTAACTACAGTTTTTAAATTTTCGTAAAGTTAATTCGTTTAGCTTAGGTTTGGTTCAAATTATTATAAATATTCTTCACAATTCCGTCAATATCTGATCATGTGGAATCATCCATTTTTAAACAAATACATTTTTACTGTCACTGAGAAATAAAATTGTAAAGCAATTGTTTGATACGTTTTAATTGGCCGAGTGAAATTATATTTGTACTAGTGAAAATATAATTTAACTGTAATATAAATATATATTTTTTGAACAATTTTTTTAAGTTCTAAGGGGCGGTATCGACAACCCGTTAATGCTCGGTGACTTCTGGCTTCCGGTATCCTAAAGAGTCGCGATCGCATCCCTTATTTCTGTATGTTGCGGCTAGGACGTCAGCGCTTGAGAACGCTCCTCTTGTACGAGCGATCTAGCTTCTCAACGAGCTTACCAGGTACAAGGATGTTTTCAGCGATAGCTATGAGGAGCTGGGAAAAATATATGTGGGATGGTTTTTATATATTTTCGATGTGCACAATCACTGTTTTTATGTTTTTTTATATGTTTAATTGTAAAATTATTGCTTGTATAATAGCGATCATGATGCAATTCCGAAATCACGGGACTGCAATATTAATTATAACATAAAATATATACATGCTAGTATAAAACGAACTTTAAAGACCTAAAATATTTAGAAACATACAGTTTTTTTTAGTAATTATTGATAAGGAAATTTTAGATAATTTTTTACTAGAGTTCAAAATCAGCTGTAAATTTATTTAATGTGTATTTTATATGCTATTAAAGGAATGCAAATAAAAAACTTGTGTATTTTTTGGCGGACGGATGGTGACGGGTGGCAATTAGATATGTATGAGCATATTAGGTCGCCGCAGTATTAGTTTTTTTGATGTGCTTACAATTAGTTACATGATGTGGCGCCGCCGGTCGTCGTCTTCCCGTCGAGGTCTACCAAAGAATGTGTCGCCCTATGCTGCCGTCATGTCAGTATTACCAGAGTGCGGCATAGCTTTGGCCATAATAAATAAAAAATTTCAATATTTAAAAAAAAATATATTTAGACGTTTAAATATAAATTATTATGTATTGTAATTAAAGATAACCATATCGTATAAATGGTTGTTTAAAATTTTGGGAAAAAATCTTTTACCCCCACCATTTTTTTTTGCGTAAACTTATCACTGGTGAGCTTTGCGCGCGAACGTTTTCTTGAGAACTTTATTCTTGCGTCAACCGCGGACTGAGTGCTACGTTTCGCGCATTATTTATACACATTTATAATAACAATACGATATAAAGAATAAAATAAAAATAACGACAAAAAGAACAGTGACACATATCTGTGCTAATTCACATAATATATTAGTAATACAAGAAAAATAAATATAAGTGGTAATATTTAAAAAAAACATCAAACAAGAGAAAATCGATTGTTGATTTATAATAAAATAAATTAACAATGTAAACCGTTGATATTCATAGTGCTATACTTGTTAAGTGATGGATTTATATGGTAAGTTATTTAAAATGATTTATTAATGGAATGTCTGAAAAAATGTATATTATTACAACTGTCGTTGTAAATTGGCAATAGTTGACATTTTCTATAGTATTGTTCTTTCGAGAAACCGTTGTTTATACAATAGTTTACTCATAAAACTAAGGAACAGTTGAATTCAACGACGGTGGTCCTTTACAAATAAATTAATCAAAGCTCATTGTCATTATTGGCATATTTATAATGTAATAATTGTGTTTGTATATTGTTTGGTTCATCTTTGGATAAATTGCATATATATTATAGACCTGGGTTACAATTACAATACTGAAAATTATTATTTACAAAAAATTGTCTAAAGTATATTTGTTCATAACACTGTTCATATGGTTTATTTATATTTATTAACGTGTTACGATTGTAATCAATATCAGATGTGTTAAATTTACTTATTATAGAATAAAATATGAAAAAAATCATTGTAACTATTAATGTAAATATTTTTAATAGAGATTAAGGCATGAAATATTATTCTACAAGTATAGTTACGGATGTTATTTAAATTATCAATTAATTATTGTAATTATGATCATTGATTTGTTGTTTCTATTTGTTTTAGGAATTATTGTACATTTTAATTACAAAACATATAGTATAAAAATTAAATTTGTCTCGTTTTAAAGGACCAGTAATTTGCTCTGTATTCCATTAAAATGTATGTATCTGATATTGATTATATAAGCCACACAGAGAGAATCTAATGAACCCATAACATAAAATTGCTCCACATCGATAAATTATTATATTATAAATTACCGTTCTACCGCGTCACAGTCTAAATAAACAATCACACATGTCTAATCTTAATTGCCAAAATGTATCGTATTCATTTTTTTATATTATTTTCATACCTATGTACGTAAAATTGTGCAACGTTCGGCTTAGCGAGTAAACCCATTATTACCATAACCCGTTTTTTTTAGTAGATCGTATAACATTGATTATTTCCGAACTGACGATGACGATTTATTTTTTAATCGACCATAAATAGTTCGAGCGTGCCTGAACGCAGGTAAAAGATCGTTGCTCTGTTTATTAATTGACTATTGGATATTATCGATGATGGCTCGTGTGTATGTACGATTTTTTTCGGTAGCGTCGGAGAAACGTTAAATTTTGGCCGATTGCTAATTATTTGATTACATCGTGAAAGTTTTTGGAGGCCTTCAATAGTGTTGTAAAGTTTTATGTGCTATTTTACTTTGCACTTTTATCAAGAATACATAGTTATGGCTTTTAATGAATATGTTAAATAGTCTGAATTATCACACAATGTATTTACTAATATTTTTAAAAATAATTGAAAAAAATGGATAGATGATTTTTAAGATCAAATTTTATATAATTTAGTCTTTAAACATATATGTCTTATATTAAATATATTTGTATTATTATAGATATATGAAAAATATCATAAAAGCCAGAGCATTTCTAAAAGCGATTTATCAATAATTATTTTCTTATACTATATAAGTTGTAAATCGATTATTAATAGCGTAGTCCGTAACGTCTCAGACTAGTAATTCTGAGGTTGCGGGTTCGAGCCCCGGCAGCGGCACTCGAATTTTTATTTATAAAAATGCGCTATTATTAAAAAACCGGCCCCTGCTGCAGTGACATATATTAATTATAAATTGTATGGCACATAATAATTTGTAATTAATAATATAGATGTCACCGATTCATAGACTTTCAGTCTTGTGATGAATACTTATTTGTAAGTATTCGTTATGTCTTATTGACTTATTCAGTTGGTACAGATTTGCCCGTTGTAACGCATTGGACTTATGCCTGTTTTGAAACAAAAACATTTTCCCAGAAATTTATCTTATTTGTAAATTAATATTTTAAAAAAGGAAATGTTTCTCCATATTTTTGTTATTAAATGTATATTTTATTTGCATGAAACCTTCAGACTTTTTTTTAGCACGCTGATTTTTTTCAGCAGCTTTAATTTTATTTTATACTTCAAATTACTGATATTTACTTGGGCACGCAGCATATTTTTTTACTTTGCTATGTGCTATTTTCTTTACAGAAAATGGTTAAAATATATAAAAAAAATGTCGTTGTTTACTTTGGACGACGGTTAAATTGTTAAATTGATTGATTTGACGAATGTTTTTTTACAAACTCTTTATTTGACTGCTTTGAAAAAAGCACAATAAATAAAAAAAAAGTTTCCTTAAACTACTTAAGAACGTGGTAACTATTTGGAACATTTTTCTGAAACAAGTTTTATAGATGACGTAGAGCTTTTTTGTTTTATTTTCTTTATTCAGAATTATAAAGATAGTTAAAATTTAATACATTGGGTTGTAGTCCTAGTTGTGAAAAATCGATTATTTTTCCTTTTAGTGGTGCAGAAGATAAATCATAGCAGCAATTGTATATAAGCTGAGTTATATTCAGCTGTATTATTTATTTAAAGGCTATTTGATTAAGTATTCTATGATCATAAATTTAATCAGCACCCTGTTTTCTATACGTAGAAGCCAGAATAATAGTGGTGAAATATTTTCCTCTAATTCGGGCCATCCATTTCCTTAATACTATTGAAATGATATAAATTTTATTAACATGGTTTATCAAAATGGCAAGATTCAATATGCTTCTTTCTTTGCAATACAGTATGTATTTCCAATTTTTATATACTATAAAAAAATATATTTCATATTTTTTTATTGATTGTACTATCTGTCTTTCTTTGTGTGAGACAATAAACTATAATAAATGTCTGTAAATCAGTCACATATATGTATTTTAATTATTATAAATTATTATTACAGCTAACAATGAATAAATATTATTTTGCACGATGTAGTTCGATTTTATTTATAATTGTTCAACCGTGAGATAAGGGAAATCTAAGAAAACTTAATCTAGGATGATCAATCGGAATTATAATTATATAATACCCACAAATTCAGATCTCACAGACACGATAGAAATTGAAAAACGTAAGGGCCCATATGCGATTCAAACCTAGATATTTGATGTATTAGTCATTGACTTATACCACCAGCTTATCGTGCTGCATGTAAAATTATGCATATAATTTTATAGTTTTAAACATACAGATATGTTTATTATTTATAGTCCTCCCTTACTATTTTTTTTTTAAATATTATAATATATATTGTTATTTTTATTATTAATAGGAATATTTTAAATAAAATTCCTTAAATTTTAATCATTTATAAATGTATATATAGGTTATTATTTTAAAATTATCACAGAAATAAAATAAAATATTACTGCGTAATTGAATAAAAAGCTGTATTATTAATCACAATTACACCAAAAATATTATTTTAACCGCCAGTTAATCATCAAAGTTTCTTTTTACCGTAAACATTTATCATAAGAGCGGCAACTCCTACAGTAATTAGTCCAGCTGCGAAATTACAGTATATATCTCCCCTACTCTACAATATGTAATAATATATTTTTAATTATCAGTCGCTGATTATACGATCCAATTTACTATTCAAACGAACCCTTTGAGTTTTCTTTCATAACAATGCACATGTTATTTACTATCTCTCACACATCAGCTACTACACAACAATTGATTGACGTTATTAGAATACACCACAAGCAAACAATATGTTTGCATATTAATATATTTAAAACCCACATGTGTATAGATATGCATCTATAAATATACCAATTCGCACATAAAGATGCATACTCATTTAAACGTTATCACTTTGTCGGATGATATGATGATTTGCAATATATATTATTCTTTTTTTGATTAGTTAATATTTATAGTTCATTGTGTTTTTATTTATGCTGTAGTATTACGTATGCCGCATGGTGAAAATTTAAGCTTAATTATAAAATACTGTTTGCTGCTGCTTATTCGTTTTTTTTCAACTCGAAGAATGTGCTAACTCGCCAATTAAAATTCATAAACATGGATAATAATTTCTTGTTACGCATCTTAGTAGAGCATAACGACATGTTATGCATTATTATATCATAGTAATTAACGAATTATGAAAAAAACAATTTCAACTCAGCGTATGGTGTGTGTGTGTGTGTATGTATGTTATTCGCGATTATGGACCTTTTCGGTTGTTGGCCTGTTAGTTGATTTACATAAAGGAGCAAAAAGGCGTGGTTAGCGAATCGTTTAATAACCCACCGATACCGTTAACTTTTTTGAATGTTTGGTTAGTAAAAAATATATTGAAACAAGTAGTCTCATTGAAATATAAGCATCGTATATAATTTTTAATTGCCAATTATTAATGCATTTATCAGCTACTATCTATAATAATTTAATCTTGAACCTTTTATATAAATGAATATATTTATAATGCACACGTTTAAACAGTTCATTTATTAAGCATCTGTAACGCATTATCAATAAAATACTGGAGCGACCCAAAAGTTGATATTTTATCTGAGAGGTATATAAAGTTAAAAATGTTACTGTAAATACAGAAAATCCTTAGGTTACAAAAGTATTTCTTATTGCTCTTAAGATAGCTTAATGTAAAGTATTGCTGTAACTTAGTTATTGCATCTCATTAAATATGTAGTAAGCTACATTATTAAAGCTATTTTTATTAACTTTTTATGACACTATGACACTTAATTATTGCTAAAAAAAATCGAATCCAGCAATAAATGTAATTAAAAAAAATGATTTTTCAAAGTAACTATAAAAAAAGTTATACTGGCGCATCTTGATTGCATTATATTTTGATTTTGTAAAGTTAGTTTTACCGTTAGACATGTAGTTGGTTTGTAGTTTTTTTGCTAGATTTGTGAAATACTAAAACTGGGTTTTAATTATCGGTTTTAGATATTAGAATAAATATGTGAAATCAATTTAATTACAATTAATACATTTTAAAATACAGCATTGAATTTATACTAGTCTGCATTTAATGTGTAGAAAAAAATACGCTATTTATTTTCGATTTAGCTGATGAATTACCATTAGGATCTGTCGTTTTTTTTTTGATGAAATATGAATAGTAAAATTGGTATGCTAACTAAAAAAAATATTTTATATGATATTAATACTAAACATTAATTAATTACATAATTTGTTATATTTGAAAAGTTCACAAAACGTTTAAAAAAAATTAGTGTGCTTATAAGAGCTTCAAATTTTTCAATTTGAAAGTGTGTAATTTTGTAGAATGCAGTCGTTTCTGAAAATCGGACTTAATTCTGGATTTCGTATGTCATAGTTGGACTAGGGTTGACGTGAAGAGGGAAGCGGCTGCTTTCCCGATTTGATATTTCAAGTCAGGAGCATTTGATAAAAGTTTCTGTTTGAAGTGAATAATATCTATCATTTATGTATTTATATATACTTGATCAAAATCTATCTCTTTTCGATGCGTGCAGCAATTTCAGGGTTTGGAGGCGGAATTCAATTTGTCGTTGTGTGACCGTCAGATATTTAACGAGTGGAGATTCTACAACACTACACTTATTCTAGAATAAGATATTTGACAGGCTGTTTGTCTTGTCAATGCAATATTATTATTTTGTGTTTATAAAGGAACCGAAAGATGAAAGTTTTCAATTCTCTAGAATCTCTCATAGGTTTGTAAAAATAACAAATGCCTAATAATTGCACTTGACGGCAAGTCGTTAAGACTAAAAGCATGTTTGTTTATTGCGCTTTTAACGCGTATACGTCACTCTGTAGAATCTAGTCATTTCCGAAAATTGGGTTGAATTTTTGATTTTGGTTGTCGTAGCTGGAGCAAAGTGTCCGTGAAGAGGGAAGCGGCTGCTTTCTCGGTCGATGCTTGGCTTAGATCCGCTTTGTGTGAATTCAAATCGCGTACCTCAAATCAGGAGTTACTCGTGGAAGTTTTTGATAAAAGTTTCTGTCTCATGTGAATGGTGAGCACTAAATATGCTTGGTCGATATAAAAAAAAATCTTGCACTGGATTCACTAATTTTGAGATTTTGTGGCGGAATTAGATTTATTTATTATCGTCATCTATCTTATAAAAAATCGTTGTATGACCGTCGGAGTCGGAGTAAATAAGCCGAACAGGCACAAATATTTAATAATTGCAATTACTGGAAATTATTTTTGTTTATTATGCTTTTAACGCGTATATGCGACAAGTCATATTTTCAAGGTCAACGCGTTTTTGTAATAAGTGCTTTTATACATGAAAATATCAATTATAATGCTTCATGAAGAACTTAAAGAATAATATGAATTTTTATAATTTTTTTATATTTAAGACGGGAACGAAAATAAGGATTGTAATATTTTATGCACTATAAATAATAGAACAAATTCAATAGCTAGAGAGAAAGAATTTTATATTTGGATCATTTCGTATCTAAAATAAAAACAATATTTAATTTTTCATCACATTTTCTGAAGATAAATAATAAATTAAATATATTTTTTTATAAATAAATTTTAGTTATTTATACTTAATATTTTTGTGATGTTTTTTCTAATAATTCGAAAACCAGTTTATTAGAAATTCTAGAATTTGAAAAACATTTTTTTAAAAGGCAATTCAGAATACTTTATAATTATTTTTTATGCAAATTAATTACAAATGAAGTATCGAACCCATAGCTTTGTAATATCAGTCCAGTATCTAACAGACTACGGTGCTTTAGTCTAATATAGCATTCATATAAATAAGCCGTTTTTAATAAATCAAATATTCAGAATAAAACTTAATGACTTTCGAAATAGGTATTGTGTGAATTAAACTATTCAATATTTTCATTTATTAATTTTGAATTAAAGGTGCGAAAGAGCTATCTAATATTGTAAAAATACAGCTTTGGCAATAATAGTTTAAAAATGGCGTAGTTTTACTAAAATATTTTTGGTATGTAACTTGCCGTAATTTAATTAATACTAATCCAGATCAGGAACTTTAGGGAAACGATTGACAAATGCCCAGAAAGACCACGTATTTCATTACACACAGTGAGTAAAAGAAAGTGGTAATATGATATAGCAAAGTTTTACGTAAGCTGTGTCTATCAGAAAAAATAAAAATACTTGCATACGATCTGTGGCATCGAGATTAAACACTTAAAGATTGGGTGAAAGTCATGTATTATGCTTACATTTAATTTATTTGCATAATAATTTACATTATAAAATTATTTTAATTTATCATTATGTTTAAGCATAAGCAAAAACTCAAATTAGTGTTGTGTATCTGCATTGAAGAGTTGTAAAAAAATATCTCTAGATTTCGCCATAACTGCCTAATGGATTCCCTTTAGAAAATAAATACAATAAATACAAATAATTCCGGCAAGATTCCTTGCCCAATTTGGATAGAAATCAGAGGTTGGTTTTTGTCAAAGCAGTTTCTGATTGAACTGAATCCAATAGAAAATTTGTATAATGTTTTAAAGATAAATTTGATAAATGTAGTGAAAAAAGTTTATTTCATTTATTCTTAACTCATTCTTAAAATGATTAAAGCTAGAATTAAATCCACGGGTGAGCACTAAACTTTTAATGTATGTAGTTTATTAATTAAAATATTCATTCTTAATTTTTTTATCATATGATATTTTGAGCAGTACATTAGTCACTACCAGTAATTTTCATCACCGTAAATTAAACGTGTGTTAACACGATGCACTTGTATTAGCACACATATTCTTAGAAATCCACTTTTTGTGCACCCCACATCAAGTTCTTAACAGCTCTCCGATTGACAATTTACAATGGCAGCTGACAAACTTGTCGGGTGAGTGTTGCAAGTGCCCCATTGTCTCTATCCTCTTTTTCTATTAGGTTCGATCTTGTTTCAAATGAGGGTCACACAGTTCACACATCACGTTGGCGAATTAAACGATATTTTATGCCACTGTTCGTCACAATCGTGATTCGATCGTGTTACATATGGGTCACGGTGTACGCGTGTATGATAATTGCAATTACGTGATTGATGTTCTTTGACGAAAAAATGTCTGCATGGGAAACTCGCGAAATTAACCATTTATATTTTAGCTTGTTACGAAAATAATTGCCAAAAGCTAATGATGATTTTATCAATGTGAAAAAAAGTTTATGATCTCTATAATATAATAAATTAAAGCTGTTTTTTTATATATTGCAATTACTAAATTACTGCAAAATCAATGCAATGATGTGATATATAGATATATTAGTTAAATAAGCTATAAAAGCTTTACTTTGGCTTTTATAGATATTAAATTATTGCTCATTATTCTCCAAGCAACTTGATAATTTCCATAAACAATGAACGAATATTGCAGAAGGCCGTGACATTAGACCTCTAGGAAGACTTGAACTTTCTCATTCAGAAAATCCTGTTATAAGCTCTTGAGGAGTGGCATCAATTCACATATGTACTTAAATTTGCAGAGAAAATCAGTATCTTATCAACCACCACTTTCAACTTGAAAGAATTCATTAATAAACTATATTATATCACATCACGATGGAAGTGATTGAGTTGAACAATTACTTGCGTATATTTGTCATGGTTGCAAAAGCGGTATGGTGTGAGCTTTTTAAGAAGCTTTCTTATGCTTGTAATAAATAAAAAAAAAAACGTATCAAGCGCGGTATAATGTTAAATTTGCAGTAAAAAAGCTCCGTGAAAGCGCAATAAGGTAAAAGGGAACGGAATCTTTTATATATTTTTTTATATGTACATACATATCATTTCGCACGTTGACTCTTGAGAGACAAAAAGCACAATGGACAATAAATTATGTGCGGCTTGGTTAAATTAATTTATGCAAATATTCAACGAGAGTGGCGCTGTGTAAAAAGTGAAAAAAGAACCACATATTGCCTTTGGTAATTTGTAAAATTGCATGAGGTGTATGATGCCTATTGTATGCGGTAATCTTGAGTTATTAAAGTTTAATAAATAGTCATGGAAAGAGCTATACCTATCGAATGGCAATTGTTTTTATTTTGTATAGATTGTAATTAACTCATTGGGAATTGTATATGATAAATTACTTATTTAATTTAAAACTAATTGTAGATATTTTAAAAATACAGAAAAGAAAAAATGTTATATAAGCAATTACAGACTGTTTTATAATCAATTATAATCTTCGGTCAATTTGTATTTTAAATACTGTTGTAATGACCAGTTATTTGCAATTTTTAATATTGAATTTAGATTTATTATATATTATTCACGAGATGATTGCGTATTTAAAAGTATCCCGTATTAACAATAATTATGGGATGTTTTTGGCTTATTAAGTAAATAAAATTAATAGTTTAATAATATGGAATTTTGATACAGTCAAATATGTATTATTATTTGAATGAATACAATTGAGTTCGCATAGCTTAGTAGTATGTATGTCTGTGAATAAATTTTGTTATTTCTGCTTGCCTAATTCAGAATCTTGACTAAATTAGTTTCTGTTCTAGAACAGTTTTTGAATGGTTTACATTTTTTATTTGTTCTGTTTAGTTGCTTCTGTAGAAACAGACTAGAGAATATATGTATATTCTCTCTTCTGTGGTTAATATATTCAGTATTTTTGACTTTTTAAAAATTGAATAGTAAACGATAAATATTCAAATATATTTTTAAAGACATGAAAAATTGAAAATATGGTTTAAATAATGAATACAGGTATCAAGACTATTTATTTCGATTTTAAAAATAACGCGAAATATTTTTTTTTATTTTAATTATTCCTGCTGCTGAAAACCCTCATTCAGTTGCTGTTTATGTGTACTTTATTGTTATAAATGTGCTGTATATGTCCAATCTTCCCGTCGTTATTATATTAATAACATATAAAATTGTAGCCAGTCTTGCAAAACCGATATAGGCTTTTCTATAATTGATAAAATTAATGTTTTAGTGTTTGTGAAAAAATTATATTGGTATTTATCTTATTTATATAACATGCGTTTTATGTATGCCAAAAATAATGCCATAATAAAGTACTATAGATATATTTAAAATTAAACTTAATTCTTATTGACTTATAGGATTTAAAAAAATCATTATATTATCATGGAAATATGAGTAATTTCTGGAATTTCAGCAATTACAAAGTGTTTACCTCACATTGATTGTTATATATATTTTAAAGCAACATAGCAAAATATGCTGTATGCAGCGGTATATAGGAAAAAGTTCACTACCTGCGTTTTTGAAATACACTGTTAATAGATTTGGTGCAAAATAAATTAAAAAATATTCCACCACAAATATGAACAAGTACTTTATGAATAGCTGCACAAATATATGAATAGCAAGAAGTAAAAACGTGCAAATATATTCCTTAATCGAATATTCTCACAACAATACTATAACATTAGTTTAAAACTAGAGAAATTCGCTTCAGTAAAAGCCATATAATTTAGCTGTCTCAAAGCAAAACCATGTAACTGATATTTTTCTAAATTTTCTTCATTGTATTTTTCTTGCAATACCCTATATTTATAAAAATTTAATAAAAATCATGTGTTCTAATTCATTAAGTATTCATTTTAGTAGCTAAATAGTATTGTAAACGTTTCAAGTCCATCGAATTAAAATACGCATTCTCAACTTATACACATTTTTTTACAATTAATTATTTGTAATTGTCAAAAAAATAATACAAGAACTTGTCTAAATGCTTAAACTAGTGATAATCTGTTAGCAAGATGTCTGGTCAAAACTATGAGTGAAAACGTAACATTTCATAGTCTTATTAAGTGCGATGTATGGTCACACATTGTTGTGTAAGAGAATTGAACCTTTTTGATTGCCCAATGACTAAGCTGTTTTGGCAGGATTAAAAAATGTAGTGCATGATACCGATTGCAAACTACTCACAAACAGTAAATTGCAGATCGCTTTATCTTGTTATAAATAATCTACTTCATATATAATGTTACAATACAATTTAATATTTGTTGCATTAAAGCAGCGCAAGCCAAAATTTGTGGCAGTGATTATTTTTGGTTTTTATTCAGTTCGTGCAGCACCCATTTATGTAGCTTTTTTATTTTTTCAAGCTGTTTTAAGTGGTTCAGAACTACTGAATTATTAACGCTTAGCTTTTGTGTAAGTTCTCAAATTTTTATGCGTGATTTTGATAATCAATCCCCTTAATTTGGATATTACCAACTTTCTCACGCCCACGACTTTCTTCATCTTATAGCCTCTTATCCTCAGCACGATTTTTTTGAAACCACTATTGCACTGTATTTTGTTTAATAGTAATCACACCCAAATATTGTTTAATTTATAAGAAGTTTCTGGTAATTCACCACTAGCTTACATATTATACTTATTTTCCATTTAAATTAATAATATAATCGACTTCAATATTGTCTACAAAATTAACATTGAAAAACATTAATCGAAAAAAAGTTCCTTGAAACATAACATAATTAATCAAAAACTTTTATATACAATATATAATGATATTGAAGTAATATATTTTTATATAATTCATATTTAAAGAAAATATCGTGTCTTAAGAGTACCATTTGCTCTTGTGTTGAACTTTAAAATATGTGTATATATTATTCTCTAATGCTGGTGAATGTTTTAATGTACAATATAATAATAAACTTTTACTATTTCTGTTGAATAACTTTATATATTTATTTTTCTTATAATAATGTTATGTGTACAAATTAGCGTGACAATTAAAGTAAATATAAATTAAAATTATGGCTTTAAATAATTTTTAATAATTTATAATATAACTTAGATATTTATGTATAAAATGTATAAAACGGAAAATATAAAAAAGTTAATTATTATATTATACATTATTAAAGGCAATAATTTTCCTTTTCAATCATCATAACAATAATGAACTTATTGTCCGAAGACCACCTTGGTTGCACAAATTTTCTTTAAAATAAAAAAATAAAACTCATACATATTTTCGACTCATAATCGATTATTGCCTTCAACACGTAGGCAAAAGTCTGACTCGAGACGTAAATTGCTCATAAATTCGAGGCGAATCCTCGAAGAAATTCACGAAGCCCGAATCACCGCAGATAAACGGTCGTCCGTGTTGAAAAATATAATTGTCCAAAATTGCAATTTCGGTATGTTCGCGTGTTATTTTCACTTTTGACCACATCTTGCTCATCTTGACCCCTTGGGCGCATTTTCATAAGTATATTACGTACGACTGAGTGAATTCATATCCAATATTGCGCTTTCGAGTAACGGAAAAAGTATATATTATATTATAAAAATATTTTAAATTTATTTTATATATATTTTTTGTACTTTTCTAATATCTATTTATATCATCTAAAATCAGTTTATTTTAGCAGTACCTGATTATTGTCAATAATTTTAAAATATAGTTGCAAATTCAGTTTGTATACTATAATGAAATATAAGTAAATACTTTAAAGCATTTTAAATGTTTCAGTTATTTTCATTTCTGAATAAAAACTAATTTTTTTCATTGATATTGATTTTAGTAAGCTTAATATGGTACAAATTATTTTTGTAAAAAAATCTTTAGTTATGTGCAAAATAGATGTCATTCTTTACAATATTTTATTAATATTGCGTGTATTGTTGATTAGTAATGGTGTTTACATGTTAGTTTACAATATTATTATTTACTTCATTGATATGTTTGTTGTCGATTTCTGTATAAATATCGATGTATTTATAACACAAAAATTTGGTTCAAAATAATTTTCATTTAACGCTACAGTCCAATAAAAATTTATCTGATCTTCATATCAGTTATGAGAATCTGAAAATTCTCACCAAAGTAGTAAGAACCGATATATCGAATTTTGGCAACCAAAGAGTTAATATTTTGATTAATGTCTTTCGTAATCCATCAAAATATTAGATGTGTAAGACTTGGCACTATCTTGTGAAAATCACGAACTGTAGTTATATTCACTGAATTTTTCTAAAGCCGATGCTAAAACGTATTAAATATATTTATAAAAAATATGACATCAGTCTGAATTGCTCGTTAGCGTATAACCTTTAACTTTTATTTATTTTGCCTTTAGCTGGCATTTACAGGATACATACATTGGTATAATATATGTATTTTTAAACCATGAATCAATTTTTACAGTTTAATTTAAGTAAAGCATATTGAGTGCATAAAAAATAATAAAATATATAATAACAATAATTATATTTATATGTATGTAAAGTGATTTTTCAATTTATTATAATTATAAATAAATTATTAAAGCAATGTTATAACTAGAATTTAGTTCAACTTCTCCATCAGTGATATGTAAAAGTGCAACTCTCTAAAACACTATTTTGTCTAAAACTATCTATTAAATACTTTAAGTTGATCATAGACGCTAATTAACTTTTATCTGTTCTGCGATTTCTCTTTTTTATCATGTTTGTATATTTTCGTTGTTGAAATTAAAAATGATAGTTATATAGTAATGTAAAACTGCATTAGAAATTTAAATATCACACTACATATCTGTACGTTTTTTTAATATTTTAATAATTAAATATATAAAAGTTGGTGACAGTTGTTTATAAATCAATTGCTTTTCAACTACTAGCATTTTGTATTTAATTGAGCAATTCTAAGTAAAATCAGAGTAAACCTATATTTATTCTCTCGTTTTAGAATCACTCTGATGCACATTTACACGACGATGCAATAATGTGTCACAATAGGGAAAGTGATAGTATCGAAGTGAGACAATAAAACAAAATAACACATTATAGGGAATCGCACGCGATTTCGTAACGATCTTACACATGGTATCAATTTCTTTTTGATCGTGTGGGAATCTCGTGAATAATTTCGACGAGTGTGGGAAACGTTCGTCTTCGGAAGAAATTATAAGTTGGCCAATTATCTAAGAGATCCATCCGGCAAGAAGACGTGACACACGATCAAAATTAGCATTTAATAAATAAAATCATGTGTGAGATTTATGATAATTGTGTGCGCTGAATAATGACATTTTATTTTTTTCTACTATGCTTAAGACAATATGATCTTCAAACATATGTATATGGTAACTAAAGAAAAACGGCAGTAATATATCAACTATATTATTGTACGAATAACTTTAGTGACTATAAATAGCTTTCCATTCATTAAGAGCGTCATTTCTTGATATAAATTCAAGACATTACTGCTTCTATCTTTGCTTTAAGAATATCTCTCGTAGTTATTTAAGGTTGTTGACAATAACAGCACTCATAATATAATACATTTTACATACAATGTTGAAGTACATCTGAAACTAGTTGATCGAAATTTAATGTGTTCGCGCTACAGCGACGTCAGTAAAAACTATACTGAAACGAAAGCTTGTTGAAAGAAGTCGAGCAGATTGATGATGGCATGCGCATTTGTAGCATATCAGATATGCCTATGATGATGATGATGAACGCGTGCTTTGGACTTGGCATCATCTCAGTAATGGAAGTGTGGTCTTGTGGATATGAAACGTGCTGTGGTCTGTCTGCATGAACAGAGCTTTAAGATAAATAAAATCAACCAACAAATAATCGCTCTTGTTACCTTTATTGGACTGTTCCCATATTACGATTTCTAGTTGGTAGAAATTGAGGAAAAGCAGATGATAATATTCTATGTAATTGACATAAATGCATTTTAATTTATCGAATGGAATTGTGCACAATATTTTTACAGCTTACCAAAATTGTTTTGTGTAAAATAATTATTATTTTAAAGAAAGTGTATGTGTACTGTGCGAAATTTTTGCCACTAAGATATCTGAATTTCAGGATATCTCTGATTTTTACAAATCATATATTATCTTAAATAAATTTATGTTTAAAATTTTTTTTAAATGATTTAATTCGCTAATATATATATAACATATTATTTCATTTTTTGTATGATTTTTTAATGAATTTTAGAATAGAAATGTGAAACATCAGATATAAAAATTACTATAAAATACAATAATCCCAGTACAATAAGTATTTTTTTGTTTAAGGTATTGAGATGTAGAGAAACATCCCATTTGATGCCACTCCATATTTTTTATATATAATACAAATTTATTTATTTATATTAATTTACCAATAATTTATTCTTAATTAATCGCCATGTTAGATAGTCTAAATCGTTTAAATCGTCTGGTGTCGTTTAGTCTGTCTCTTTATGTCGTGTATTTGTTTGTTATTTCCTATCTTATTGATTATATTTTAAGGTCATTATGTACATATGACATCATTAGAGGCATCAACTATCATTTGCAGAAGTTAGAATCTCAGGATGATGGCAATAGTGGAAGCACATGTCCATACTGGTCTGAATATCAATTTGTACATTAGCAGCATATGGGATCTTCTTCTCATCATCCAGTGCATTTGTTGAAATGTGTTTCCTTGTCCCAATTTAATCTCAGGTATTTGATCTCTTCTTTGCGTAGTAGTATTTTGCCATTTAGCGACACATTTGGACATAGTTTTTCAAATAAGGTTATCTCTGAATTATCTATGAAATTATTTTTTTATTTGCATTTTTATGACACACTATTTCAGTCATTAATTATTTATAATACTAATTAAATTAAGGATTTTATTATTTAATTTAAGCACCACGATAGACTAATTGTATAAGTCGTTGATTATTGACCTGAAAGTTCTGTTCTGAAAGTTCAAATTTAATTTAGTTTTTTTTAATCTCTTTCGTGCCTGGGAGATTGGGATTATAGATTAGGTTTATCTAGATTTTTCTAATCTCACGGTAGATTGATTCAAATCAAGTCATACATATTAGGTATTAAAAATTTTCTAATAATATATAAAAACGAATTATATACAAAAAGTGTAAATTTGGTGTATTTTATAATTTAAAATGTATTTTTTTTTCTTTGTATACGTACCGGAAAGGACGCTTATGAAAATATTTAATTTTCAACACTTTCCTAGTAAATTCCAATTATTTCACTCAGTAAATAAAATAATATACGTCTAGTGCTTACATTTTTTAAGTGACTACATCCGATTTAGAATTGTTCTTCAATTTTCACATAATTTTCTTTTAACATTGTTGGGAAATTCTAATAGACACGGTTTGTAGGTTTCGCGGAATTCGCACCAAACCACGCCAAGTCTTCGAATGCGACATCAAAAGCCGACACGACGACGGCCGGTGGCATTTGGCAAAAGAGGCTCTCGGATAAGTCTCATTCTCAGCTCCATTATCTTCAATTACGTGCGGTCTCTCATGACTCGGTGCTTTTCAGCGGCGAGCGGTCATTTATTTTTGTTGGAACGAACGACCACAAAGCACACCTACAGCGCCAAATTGATGGCTACCGATGAAGCGAAATGCCACAATTTTCTTCCCAAGATGCATCGCCGATGGCCATTCGGGTCGAGGGGCCACTTTCAAAACCAACGCTTATTGAAAAGTGTGTATTCTATATGGGTTGAATGGTTCGATAATAGTTGTAGATAAGTCTAAGCATGGAATAAGTGGCATTTTTATATATTATATATTCTATTAGCAATCATAACTTAGTTACTTGATAAATGTAAAATATGCGTTTGACTTCAATTCTGATTTAAGTTTGTATATAAAAAAAAAACACTAAGTGCAATTGTAACATTTTTATGTCAATTGGTTTATTTAATAACAGTAATAAGCTAAGGAGAAATTCGAAAATAGTGATATAAGAGTATATATATTTATATTCATATAATGATTTTTTAATGTCTCATTTCATGAACCGTTTACAAAAATATATATAGCACTACTAAAATTTTTTTTGGTGGAATAATATTTAATGTAGTGAAAAAATTCATGTCTTATCTAATTTTTATAAATATTTATGAATCAAAAAACATGTGTTATATATAAAAAGCAGGTGTTAAAATTAATTCATAGCAAGAAAATATTACATACGTTGTTTAGCATATTTTTTCGTAAATAATGTATTCAGTTTCTCTATAAAGCTGCAGTTAACATGTTCTTTATTTATTCATTAAAAATCTTTTAGTCTTTTTCGGGCAATGCCTTTGTGTTAATTTTAAGGTAAAGCACATACAATTTAGTCTAATTGATACAATTAATAATTTTTAATATTGTAACCCTTTGATTCATTTAGAAATATAATTGCAAACAAAGAACGTCAGTTGATACATTTGGAATCAGCGTATATCTTTACATATTATAGCTACATGTCACATATAGAGATTCTAATTCGAATATTCGTACTAATATAAGTATTTTCTAGTATTTGATACTTTAATATTTGGGCATCTTTTCAAATAGTATTCATAGTCATTTTTAATAAAATATTTTATAAACTATGTTATAATTTCTAAAAGACAATATTTGTGTGAGTTTATTATATAAGAACAGAATTTTAAATAATTCTTAGGATTCTGATTCTGAATTGAAGGACTTCTTTTATTAAATAGGGCATTACGTTCTTTTAAAAAATTTAAAATAAAAAGAAAAAACCTTATTTTGTAAAAATATAGATATATAGAAATATACTACCAAAAATTCATCTATAGAAAAAATAATATAAAATCTTTAGCACTTACACGTTTTTAAAAAAATATAAACACATTTGCTTGCTCTATTATGCACTCAAAAATGATTGTGTATATTTCTTATCAGCAGATTGGAAAAGTGCTTTTCTAATTACACTTGTCGACGCGACTCAAGAGATTCATATCTAAGCATAACTTGTAGGAATTTTGTGGAAAATAAAAATAAATAATATTTATATTCCTTCACGTCTAAGTATCTGAGAATTTCTTTTGGACCATTTCTATTAAAAGTGAGTTGCATTATTTGGCAACCAGACCAAAGGATAATGCTTGAGAGAATTGCGCACTAGATGATTATACAAGTGCTCTTGAGCACTCTGTGTTAGTCCAGAGCATCAAGCTACGATGGAATTTGGGCTTAGGTATTTATATCTGAATTGTAGGCAAAATTGTCATTTACAGCTGTTGCTACTTTATATTTTTTTTATTTCAAATAAAATAAAAATCTTTTTGAATTATTACATTTTTTTATGGCGAACCTTTGTTGAAAACCCCCATACAATTTTGCAATCTACCGATTACCATGCGGAGCGTATTCTTCTTATCTGATTATTAATGTAGTTTTTAGATTACCAAAGCAAATAAGACCGATTGAAGTTATTAATAGAGTCGTAAAAAATTTTTTGATATTCAAATACTGACTTTAAAGAAAGCATGCACATTTTCAATCATCTGGCACGGACCAGCCATTTCTTATGCAGCGGTTTAAAAAGTGCAGCGATTGTAAACATTTAAAAATATTCGTTTAAATTTGATTTTTAGGAAAATAAGGCTATAAAAAATCTCGATGAAAATTAGCAAATTTGTCGAAAAATAAATATTCATGATTTGGAATTTTTCTGGTGGCAAAAAACATATTAACGACAATCTAAAAAGTCATTTTGTGTATAAACCCTAACCAAGCATTTTTTTTAGTATTAAACCATGACATGACTTTTATCAAAAGCCTTTTAAAAACAGGTGTAGATGACATTAACGTGAGTGCAGATATCGAGATTTTTTATCACAAAATCAACCGAAAATAAACCGAAAAGATTCGTTGCTATTATCTCGATTCAAGAAAATCATGCTGTTGATCAATAAAATGTCTTTCGATGTGGTTTGAAGCATACTTATGAAGTATGATTTCTGACACTTTGACTGGTGCTGATAAAATCTACACTATTTTCTTTAAATGTATGGGAGTCACAATCGTAAACTTTCATACATTGGGGAAAATATTTGTTTTCAATGAAAGTTTAAAAACAAATAAAATTTAATGTGCGATAAGGTCCTGCATTTCTTGAAGCATTTTTTTTCGATTTAATTTTTCTAAAACCATGCTAAAGGTTAAAAATTGTGAAATAATCGATCGATACATTTTAGTTTATATATAATATTTTCGAGAAGCTGTCGCCTGATTTTTATTATTTTCTTTAAGGGAAAATATTTGTTTTCAATGAAAGGGTAAAAACAAAAACCAGTGGGTTTGCAAATAGGTCATGCATTTATTTAAGCATACCGACAGGAATAAATTATTTTATTTATGTATGTTTATACTTGAACAATTTTTCTGATGAGTTTTTTGAACCATATACTGTCTATAGGACTATTTGCGTTTAATCCTAATCTTGTTGATTGACTGACAATTATAAAATTTACAACATGAATTAAAATTCCGCTTATTTAAAACTGTCAAATATAGTATTGCATTCAGTTAAATTCTGATGTCAGATAATACCATAATAATAAATTAAATATGAATTTCTAAAATCAACATTATATTTTACAAAGCCGTCAATGATTAGAACTCTCGACTGATATTTACCGCAGCTTTAGATAATTGCATATGGATTTCTATTTCGATTCCAATAAAAGGACGGTTGTTAATGTTCCGTTGAACTCGAAAACAAACAGAGCAAAGTCCGGTGAATATTGTTATTTAAATAATGACCACAGTCTTCGAAGATGACCCTGTTGCGTGCCATCGCTGTTTCAGAAGATTACCTATCAGCTTATAAAACACAAGATAGAGGAAATGTAAATAGTATAATGTTAATAATCGGTTATTAGTTATGGTTAATTTATCAGTAAAAGTGAAAGTCATTAAACGATTTTCCGTTCAAGTGAAGATTGTGAGATTATGAACGGAAGACACGTGTGTTTTGCTTAATAATTTTTTTAATGATCAAGAATGTGATAATCGAGTGTAGGTGTATAATTATAATATATGGATATATTTTGATCAATATCTTATATGCATAATTTCTATGCCGTTAACCGCTACAATGAACGATTTTTCTTTGACATCATCATCATTGTAGGAGATAAACTATAACATTGACTGACAATAGAATTTACAAAGCCATAAAACCAGCGTCGGATTGAGACGCCAAGCGACAAATTGCACATTGAACCACTTAAACGGGCAAAATTTATGCGACATCTCCCAGCGATTACTGTCCTACACGACTATCATCAGACAAGTACCTCTGCCTGTAATAAGCTACCAGAGTGGACAATTTTCCACCAGAATTTCCATCTTTTTAATCTTATCTAAGAGATCGCTAGTGGACCACCGATTGTGCCATGGGACATCCCACCGCGAAACAATGCACTGCACCGTTCGATATAACGTTACGAGATATTATAAAATGTCTCTTCGTATTATTTCACGGTCATCATAATCATCATTATACTGGTAACAATTATGCATATACAAATTTGGTGCTCTACTAACACGAAGCTCAGTTAACGGTAGTCAATTTTGGTAACAATGGTCCCTTTGAGTTTTTATTAAAATAGCGGGTCAACGATTGCAAATTCCTTACGAAAGAACAATCGAGATGAGTATTAAGATGTTTTTTTTTATTCATTTTTGCACATCTGATGTTTATTTTAGAGTTTTATGACTAAAAGCGGGTTTTTGAGAAGAACAATACTTACTGGAGGTTTAAAACATCATTGTTTAGAATTTATTTTATTGAGATTAAATAATAAAACTGTATGTTATGTTTTATTTTATATGGCATAATTAAAAATGATGTAATAACAATTATAATAAAACAATTAAATTTAGTTCTTTTTCTGTAGCTTAACAATGAATATATTACAGAATAAACAGAAATATAAGATTTATGGAAACATTTGATTTGTATCAGAATAGAGACATTTTTCAATGATAGCATTGTAGTTACATATAACTTTCAAGAAGTTTATACCAATTTTACTCAAGGTTAAAATTTTCCCATATTTATGGATACTTATTGTTGTATAATTTACTATATTTAGTTGTGGTTAATTTAGCAAAATTGTTTAATATTTAATACTAGTTGTAGATGTAGAAGCTACACACTTTAAACGTATAATGATTCGTTCGTTTAAGGTTGTCATATTATATCCGTTTTCCATTAAGTTTTACATTTTATGGGAAAGTATACATTTTTTTATTTATAAATTCTTTTGCTACACTTTCTTTTCGTTGCCATTTTTAAGCATCATACTGGCTGTATCTTGTTTAACATACATACTTAATATAGTATATGTTTTTTTAATATACTCATATTATCTATAAATATCTTTATAAATATAAATGAAATTATTATTACATATATATTTATATAAAAATCAAACAGGCAATTTATTTTGGGTAAGAGATCGTCTTTTGTGGCGATAAAAACTTCATCAATTTTTAACGATTAGACTATCATCAAAATAGATTAGCACATTTTATATTTTATTGCGATGTTAAAAGTTTGTTTACATACACTCTTATGTAACTAATTGTACCTTCAAATTAAATCATAACGCCCAGTCAATCTGCGAGTCAACCGTTAACCGAGCGCGTTAGAAATTTTCGTTCAGTTTCAAACCGGTCGAGGAGGTCTTTGACAGCGCCTCTGGACAGGGACCAGACCTTCCAGATATTTTTTCTTAATCTCTGCATTTGTATTGTATGGAAAAAGTGAAAATATAAATCAAGATCGAACGGATGCTTTCACCCGTATGTATGCACAGTCGCAACGTAAACAAACCCACATGTCGGTGAAACATTGCGCAATACGCGCAATATTTATTAGTCTCATTAAACGATGCGATGTATAAACTGCATAGTATAAGACGTAAGAGAGAGAGAGAGATTAAGTAAAAATCGCGTGTATAAATTTCGCTTTCTTTTCCTTCGAAAAACCGATCGGCGCGTCCGGCTGATTTTATGGTGGTGACATACGGATTTTCTATGATTTTCACTTTTCACTAGTTAATTTATTGGTAACGACACAATCGTAAACACGTTTCATTGATTTTATTAAATACGTCTGTATATATTGTTTATTTATCAATTATTTATTTATCAATGTAATGGATAAGAGTAGCTCAGAAATTTAGGTTGTGACAAAAAACATTTTTTTATTAAATATTACTAGTTATCTTTTAAAGAGTGATTTATTTATAGGATATACGAAGAAGTTATTTTTTAAATGTTTACAGATTTTGTGGTTTGTGGATCTTTAAGCTCTATTGCAAATTATATTTATGAACTAATATTACAGCTTACAATCAATAAATATACCTATGCACAATCTAAATTAATTGTTTTTTATTACGGTATATTTATATGTTAGATTAGTACCTCTGTAGTGCAAACATATCAATTAGTCACTATTATTATGCATTGGACATATATTATCTTTATTCTATTTAAAGAATATGTTAATAAAATCCAGAATATTATTAATAATTTTTGTAAGTGTTGCAGAAGAGTATCTCTACATATTTTTAGCATCTCTGCAGATAGGCCTTGTATACCTAGTATCTTATTATTTTTAAGATGCATTTACGCTTTGTTTACTTTCTCCAGAGAGGGTTCACCACCACTTGAGATATTTGTTTGTATCTTTTCGTAGTATAATTTTCTTATTCTTAGTTCCTTTTTCCATCGTTCAACAGGTCAGCAAAATACTCGATACATATATCTAAGATGTTTGGCTTTTAAGTTATGATAATTCCTTCTTTATCCTTACACATGGAATTTATTGGTTAAAACTCTCAGCTTACGGTAAAATAATTGCTTTCTGAGCTGTTTGATTTCATTCATTGTGTGTTTTTAGATTTTTCTTACTGTGAATTATTTTTACCTCTCTATACATTAATTTATAATTTTCAACAGATGTTCTTGCATGACTTCTTTACTGCATTATTTTATATGCAGTGGCATAGCTAAGGTATGTGCCGCCCTGGGCGATCCTTAAAATTGGCACCCCCCCCCCATACATTTTTGCAGAGTCATGAAATCAGCATTTTTAAAAATACTACATTGGTTTTTATTAAGCTCTCGTTATTGGTGGATTTATGTATGTTTTACTGCATTCAGGGTTAGGAACCACACTAGACGATCCCATCGCGAATATGCCGCCCCCAAGCAAGTGCCACCCGGGGCGGTCCGCCCTCTCCCCACAGCTTTTTGAAATAGGATATGCATATATATATATTTATAAATTAAATTGGACATATGTATGTCTTGCGACAATGAGAACGTAGCTAATTTGGTTTACGTTTCTACCATTTTCCACGTGCTTTTGTAGATATATCTATGTGGAAATATGGTACCAGCAATAACCATATTTTGGGTTCCCCGAAGTTCACAAACCTTGTGCTATTGTCATTACGTATTTGCCAATTGTTGATATAAAAATTGTATTTTATTTATTGTTGGTATGAATTAGATTGTAGTCTAATAAATAACTTATTTATGATATCGTTAAATTTAATAAACATATCTTATTCTAACAACTGTTTTATTGTACATATATTATTAATAAAACAAATACGCTTCTCTGTTTTTTTACTGTATGGGTTTTGTTATTCAAACATTTTCACGTAAATACTATATTATTATGCTAAATTATATTGTATTTTTTTCAAGAAGAAAGTATGCATTCAAATGCACAATAGCTTTATATAACACAAATAATTACTTAATAGCTATTAGTTGCAGCCAAAAAAAAACATTTAACCAAACGATTATGATATGGCTGAACGGTTATAAAATCATTGTCAATTACAAATTCGTCTAAAAGACTAATCAATAATAGCATTCAGGTATGTACATATATATTTTATGGACACATAACATCGTATATCGATAAAATAATTCATTTTCACAGTCATATAACTAGAAGTGAAATTTTAATTAAAGCGACGCATGTAAAAAAAATCAAGTTCGACGAACTTTTTCGGTTAGTAAAATTTAATCGATGTTAAAAAAGTCGTCGTCGAAAAATTATTTAATCCGATCGGGTTTTTATTGGATGAATTTAGTTACTGGTTTTTTCTTCACACTCTAGTGTCAGTGTTATGATTGTGCATAATGATATGGTTATCAAATTTATAACGTACTGGTTTGTCTGAGTTTTTAGTTTAATGTTCGAAATTTGCTAAATTCTTGTTTACAGATAAATGAGAAATTTATTAAATAGCAAGACTTTATTACATAATTCGTATTTTTTTAATGCTACTCAAACTTTACTTTGGGTTTAGATGATTTAATTTTGATTAAAATACAATCAACAAATTATTTTTTTAGAACTTTTTTTTTAATTTTAATGTATTTAAATATATGTTCAAAAATAAAACTTTACGGAACTGATCATGACAATAAGCGCTAACCTCTGATTAGTTATTTTTTGTCTGAGTTTAATGTAATTTTTCTGCATATTAACTAACGTACAAGAGACAGTTTGAACATATTAAATTAAATCTATAAGTCATCTATATATTTTTAAAGTTAAGGTATTGATTTCTAAATTTTTGTGCTATGTGTAGGAAGATCTATTTATGTGCTGAGGTACTCTATAAATAAATTTTAACGAGACGCTTAACGGAAAGCAAATAATCAGGTTTCAAATATTTGTGTATTACGAAATAACCTTATTTTACTGTCACGTCGTTTAGTAGAAAGTGGAAAAAATGGTATGATCAAATTTATTCATTTACTATCAATATAATCTATTGAATTAATTTTATTAAAAAATAATATTTCAATCATAACTCTAAATATATGCTTGTAATTTTAATAGTAAATACATTGAATTATATTCTTACGGAGCTTTACAAACTAAAATATATTTTTAAGGATTTTTTTATAAATGCTATATAAAATATATAATCTGAATTAATAAAATAATGATTAAAAGAATGATTCATTTTATATTATAAATATGCTATTTTTATGCTATTTAAAAAAAAAATATTTTGCAGTGAAGTTAAATAGTGAAAAAATGAAATAACAGTACTATTAATTTTGACTTTTTTATTACCATAGCTGACAAGCCAAACCTAAGCTTTGCATCGATTAAATATGTACTCTATATATAATAAAAATATTAGTAAGCATGATTTATGAATATTTTTGCAAAGGTATTAAAAGCTGATGAATATTGCTGCACATTTATTAAGGCTAGATTAAATTAAATAAACTTTTATCATGATCGTTTTTACTAACCAGGTATTATTAATATACGTATATTAAAATAATACCACACACGTTTTCATTTTAATCCATCGTTCATTCCCCATAAATAATGATCCAATTTTTCAATCTGCGATCTCCGCATCAGCCCTACATAATTTAATACATTCTGCAATTCTGGTTTCGGACACCATCAAACCAATTTAACCAAGGGTTCACACAAGAGCCGCTACACCAGTCTGTCCGGTATTTTTAACGCCAGAATTTCAGTACTGCCGCTAAACGACCAAAATTTTTTTTTTGGACCTCTTTTGATACCTTTCGCCGATGTGGATAATCATCGGCCGCTCGTTGACAAAATTAAAGTAAAATTGTGTGTCTAGTTGGAGAATATCTTGAGAATCATTATGTGTATTATGAAATATAAATTAAAATGAATAAGTCAAAGGTTGAATTTATATCATATAAAAACGAGCATTAATTTAAAAGTAAGGCGAAAGGATATTGCCGGTAAAACGAGTCGGAAAAGATTTATCGAACTTCGACCATTGTTCGTAAGCTTTCATATAATATATTTTTTCCTTATGAAGAAGTTTGAGGGCAATACAGCAATATGAAAGCGATAAATAATATTGACTTTAATATTCTCCCTTTAAAAAGTGGCATCTTTTAATTTGAAATATAGCTTAATAAAATAATTTTAACTTTATAAAAATATATTAAAAACATTATGAAACAATTTTATTATTTTTATTAACGACTTGGATCCAGTATTTAATATACTTTGTTTATTAAAAAGCAGTACAAAATAATATTTTTTTAATAATCTATAATATAATTGTTCTAAGCCGCTTCCGGACGAGCATATTTTATAATGAAACATTCTTCGTTTAATTTTTTACTCTATAAATCGTATATTCTTGTATGAACGGTGTATGATAATACATGTAAACAAAAGAAATATATTTAATCATATTTAATAAAATTTGAATTTGCTTCATTGCTTTCCATGGCACCGGTAATGCATTCTGTTGTTTCGACCAATGAAAAATAAGCATTCAAATATAATACAAGATGGCCGACAGTAACGTGGCAACAGTTGTAAATAATTTTGCTACGCGACAATAATTTTCATTATTTTGGCATGTGTGTTGTTCGATTTGACTGAATTGCAAATTAACTAGGTATATTATAACTATAAAATGAAATATATACATGTGTGTATGTGTGATTATAAGAATACATTGATTAAACTAGATAACAATTATGCAACAATCTTCGTAATGAAATATTCAAATTTTTAATTCCCGTCGACGGACTCCGAGGCCGAAAAGTGAGTTTTTCTTTTTACAATACATACAAATTATCATTGCTTCTGATTTATTGCACATATGCGTTAGATTTGACGAATTGAAAATAAATCAGGTACTAATTGTACGTTTTAAACGTGTATGTGTATTATATCCTTAGTATGTATGAGGATTGAAAGTTAATGTCTATAGGAATATATATTGTATATCAGACAATGGACAGCTTATAAATGTGTAGTTTCTTATATGTTATCTAATAGACGACATTTTACAATGATTAAAAATATATGATTGCATACCTGGAATAATCGATAGCCAAAATATCCTAAATATTTTTTAATATCAGTCATATTTTTAAGCGGATGCTATTTATTATTATTATTTATTTAAACTGTAAACCTACTTTAAAATGATACAAAATGTAACGTTTTAATATTATTTTTTATGTTGAAAACATTTTGGTATTTTTTGGTTTTATTATTATTTAGTGAAGTTGCAAACCTATTTTAAAACGTGAACAGCGAAAAATCTTTGTAACGAATACCGAAATATCGAAGTTCCCAGTATAACGAATTTTTAATTTTTAATACAAGTCTAAATGTTTACAAAGTTAAATGGTTGGTTATATATCAAGTAAAAAAAATATAAAACCCAATTTAAAAACGGTGTAAAATTAGCTTTAACAAATAATCTCCCCAGATTATCTATTTTTTTGGGTAGAAGTTTGGTTTCGGATCTTCTTTGCTGTGTAACTATTGTCCTGATCTATTCTGGTTAACGTAGAGAATTAATTTATCTTTGCAGAAAATGATTATTTTTTATGTTTAAGCTTTTCGGTCAGTTCATGCAGTGCCCATTTGTCTATTATTTTTCATCATTTATATGGCATTCAAGTACCGTACTTCTCAGACTAACAGCACTCTCGCCAAATCCCAAATTAATCTCATGGCCTGCGCTCGTACAAAAAATGGCACTATTTTTTTGTCGACACTATTGTGCATATGAGCCAAAAAATAAATATGGCATGTCAGATTACAAACAAAAAAAATAAAGGACGAAACATCTCGTGAAATAAAAAAAAATATGTTTATTTACCAAGAACTGGCCGTAATAAATTAAGTAAAAATCGGTTACTTGATATAAAACAATATAATACATCTAAGTGTTTAGGCAGTTATTTATAGATTCAATTTCACAGAGTTTCTCAATTGTTATTAATATTAATATATATGTAAGAAATTCTTGAACTAACGCTAATTTTATCTCTGCTTAATTTTTTCATTTAATATCCTGATATGTATCTTTATAGCTTCCGCTGTGTTGTGATGTAGTATTGGACTTTTATTTATAAATAAATACTGTTTTTATCAGAACATAAGGGTAATGAATTATGAGTCGATTTATCTGAAAAAAATTATCTACTATAGCAACTTAGTGCGAATTTAACTGTTTGATCGAAATATAGTATTATTATAGATATATGTAGAATGATTCAACAGTAACGATTTCATAGCATATTTTATCATACTAAATAGATTATTTTTAAAACCTTGTAGAACCTTATCGATTTGTTTTATAAAATAAGGATTAATAACGTAACAATATCAGCAATAACCACCATTGAAATAAATCTCAGTGCTAATTTTAATGGTGGCAATTAAAAATTAAAGGCATAACAAATTTTATTTTATTTTGGGAATAGTGGTCCATAAAAGTTTACAGGAAATGTTGAGGATCAAAATAAAAAGGATATAAATAAAAAAAAAACAAATTTACACATAAATTTGTCAAATTGTTGTTCCAAGTTTTATTAAATTAACATTTAAACGAAACTGATTTTATATTATAAAATATTTTGCATTGGAATATTATAGCATAGATATTTCTTTGTTTTTTTTCTCAAAAAAAAAAACATTAATAAATAAATTAAATAGTTTTCCAGGTTAATGGCTCATGCCAAGGACCTGGGAAATAGACATTTAAATTTTAGCATTTTTGTAGAAGCTGAAATTTAATTGCAACGAAATAGTATAAAAACTTTATACCTTTTCTGAATAGAAATGCACTTGATATTCTCCTAAATATTATCAAGAAACATTAATCAGTAATTAATTTATCATGATTAGTATAATCAATAACTACTAGCACGTTAGACTAACTGAAATATCTGGGATCGAAGTCATATGAACTTTAGTGTCTTTTAATTTCCTTCGTGTCTGGGAGATAAGAATTAGTGGTTATTATTATATATAATTATAATTCCGATTCATTATTACAGTTGAAGTTTTTCTAGATTTTCCTTATCTCAAGAATAAATATCGTGGTAAATAAATAAAATAAAATCAGGCTAGGTTGTATATAGTTACATATATCGATTATAAGCTGTAATATTAATTTATATTTATTTTTACTATTTTTTTAGTAGTTGTTGATTGTTTTAAATCAATTGTAACGCAGTGGGTTAACACCAATCATATTTTAATGATAGATTTACAATAAATAAATTTAAATGCATCTACTCGTAATACATAAAAAAATTTTCTTATCATTTTTTTAATGTTTATAGGTATCTAGAATGATAATTTATATGTAACTATACATTTTCTATGAATGAAATAATGTTATAAAGCATAATGTATTCAAAGTGGCAAAATATATGGTACAAGATCTTTTATTTAGGTTAATAATGAATAAATTAAATTTGTCATGTGCAATAAATAATGACTTTTATGCACTCTCCGTTTATTTTTCAACGTGTCTTTTTAATTTATACTGTACTGAAAGTTATAAATACAAACCCAGTTATTTTATAACAAAACCCTTGATCTGATCACGGCCAGTTTACTACTTTAAAAATGAATCACGATGTGCAACATCCGAATAATTTGGAGTACCATCTCGTTTCTTGTTTGTTTGATCCACAAAATATTCAGCATCCGTCTATAACGCCTTATTAAAAAGCTGTCTTCTTAAATGACCACCATGGATTGCCTTCGATATATTTATATAGATACTCTACTTATCACAAGTGTTTTTTATGTGACATTCAACATACCTGATACAAAATTATATATATATATATATATTTGTAGCTTCTATCCGTCTCCAGATTTCACACGTTCCTTTAGGCATTATCGAGTCTAAATATTTTAAATATAGTTTAAATTAGAAAACTACACTTGCTTACAATATACAATAAAATTAGCAACATGTAATGTGGAATACGAGTAAATTTTAATCATCCCGAGGCATCTTCGCCTCTCACCCGCGGAATGCATCAATGCGCCCATTGAAAACGTGTATAGTGCATGCACTACGTCTTTGATGTTGCGTTTCTTTCCTAAAAAGCATCTTCAACAACAACAACCACGTCCGATAGTGACCGTGTGGTCTGACAAGTTTCTTCTTGTCACACATTCCCGCTTGAGGTCTGAGTGATTGCTCCGGTCGATGATTTGCGCCACCATTGTGTTGCAATTCGCTTCTCCTACTCAGGAGCCGGCATCCTGACCTTCTCTTCGAAAGTAATTAATGACATGCCATCTCCAAAAAAATCAGTTACACGGGATACATGTGAAAGTATAACTGCACCAATAAAAAATTAATGTACTAAATTAAATGTCTATCATATTAAAAAAAATTAAGTAAGTTTGATCTGTCGGAACATAAGCAAGACATAGACAAGTAGCCTTATATTTTTTAAAGACAAAATGTGATGACCCTATGTTGAGTGCACTTGATAGTTGAATCACGTTCGATGGTAGAAAGCCGATGTGTATCTACGAGTGCAAGTTACAACGATCACAATATATTCGATGGTTATTTATGACAATGAAATGTTCATGTATATTGATGAAGATGTTTAGCATACGAAGTTTATTATAGCGAATTTCAACGTTTACCTTTAATGGACAATGAATGGATCGTTAAATTCATGAGATTGATCTTCGTACTGAAAAAATCCCATTATTCACTTCGAATGCGAATCAGAAATTAAACAGAATAATGTCAAAAAATACCGTAAATAGTTATTTAATAGATTGAATATTGCTTTTAAAAACTATATTGTGTCTTCAAGATTAAAATTAACTAGTAAAAATTTTTTCACTGCGACGGCGACGGCACGATTTTAGTGCTTTTGACGTGGATTTTTGACTTCTGAGAAGGGATAATTGTTTTTTTGCGCTCTCCTATTGGGTTTAAATGTGCTTCATTCATTTCTCTCTTATTTCAAGTCGTAATATTGTTATAAAACATCTAAATATGAACGCTGTATAAACGAGCGTTTCCACTGCGACAGCGACGGTACGATTTTATTGCTTTTGACGTGGATTTTCCCTTGAATTTTCCCAGAAAAATGCATAGCATTTAATGAAATACTATGATTTGACTATAATGAAAATATTAAAAAAACGACCATTAACTGGCCAACTTTTGCTCCCCCTCCCTGGAAAAAAAAGAAATGACGTCCTCGAAGCGTAGGGCTTATACCCGGCTTGTGAAGAACTATTTCGCCTGTCTGTTTGATTTTACGCTGTCAAAAATTATAGAAAAGGAGAGACGAGCTTATAATATTTAAGAAATATTTGATGGAAATCAGTGAAATAATTTTATTGTCATTTCTGAAAGCTTTACGATTAAAAAGTCGATAAATTATGTTTTTTATTTCATTATTGGTTCAATTATTTCCAAAGGTTTTTCAAAATAATCTTTGATTTGGTTTTTAATTTAATTTTTTATTTTACATTGAATTGTACAACTACAAAAATATATTCCAAGTTATTTTATTTGTAAAAGAACATTCCAAAAAATATTTAATATTTTCATTAATTTAATTCGAAAAGAGCTACTTAATTTTAACAACTACAAAAACATATTCATTGTTATCTTATTTATAAAATGTCATTCCAAAAAACATTTAATATTTTGATTATTATACTGCATTTTAATCATCCTAATATATTATGTATGTTACAGTGAATGTTTATTAGCAATGAAGTTATATTTTTACTATTATAATATAATTTTATTTACTTAGCCAGTTAAAACGTACCAAAAAGTTGCTTTACAATTTCACTGCATCAGTAAAACTGTATTTGTTCACAAGCGGAGGATCTGGTACGCTTATTTCTACATGATCATATATTCACAGAATTGTGACAATATTTAAATTGATAATTAAAGTTCGAAAACTATAGATAATCTTAGAACTTTCATTAGGTCAAGTTATTTTTAATTAATTCGTTCAAGTTAGGTTTAGGTATAAACAGCTGATTAAATTTTTGTAACTGTCAAATTGAGTTTCGCTAGTAGAAGTACATATTTATGGAAACATTCACACTGCAAATATAAATTGTCATACTTTATTATCTGTTAAATATACAACATTTAACTACATTTATATTTAAAACAATTATTTTACAGAAAAAATTCACATAAGGCAATCTTTTCTATAATCTAGTATCAAGTTATTCCTCTAACTTTTTATTTTCAACGACCGGTTATTTGGTCACATTTTAACAGTTACAATGAACATCTATTTTGGTTCTCATAACCGATTATTATCATAGCTTATAATGAAAGTGAATCGTATATGGTGGAAGATAATAAATCTATATTCTACTTTCGATCACTCCAAAGCCGTTAATCTTAAGACAATTATCCAGAGTCGCACCATCGTCGGCATATATGAAGATTCTGAGTTTCTTCTCTGTTTATTATGCCAACAAGAGTCGATTCCACTTTCGTGTGATTCCACTTTGCGTTGACTTTCTATCAGTAATGACGAGGAGATTTATCATTAAGTCAAATGTGCGTTTTTTGTTTCTATTATATTATCTCAATGTATAAAATGCGTCAGAGTTATTTTACCGCATCGGATAGATCGTCGATTTGAGAAAAGTTCAAAAAATAACATGATCATAGATTAGAAACGGTAGTGAATCTCAAACGCATTTTTATGCTTAGAAAGTGTCACGATCATTGTCAGTGAGAGTGGATCGTCAAATCGATTTTGTAGTTTAGATTCTAAATTAAATAAAGGTATAATTTTTCAATTCAAATACATAAAAAAGTAGTTTTAGGTCAATAAGCATTTTACAGTTACATTTATATTTATTTATTTGCGTTTTTAATGAAATGTAAAATACAATAAGTATGTAGAAGTGAAATCAAATTTTAAATATCATTATTCTTGAGTATGTAAATTGTACTTAAGTGTTTTACATGTTTCTTGCTTTGTGTATATATTGGTTATAAATTTTATGAGTTTAAGACCCAGATGTCAAATAAGACCGCCACTCGCAATAGCATGGGAAGAAAAAAATAAAGTAATGTTTATTAAATTATTTTTTTATTATTTAAATATTTTTAATCACAACAAATTAAAAAAAATAGAGTATATTTTGAAAATATTATAGAATCATACCTTTGGTTGTTTTTCAGAACTCTAAGGGTCGTCTTGGTCGATTTAGCTCCGCTCGGTGCGAGTTCGGCTGAACTCTCGTTTATTCCAAGTCGTAAGCGAAGTGGTAGTTCTAGATGAAGTTACTAATTTAAGTGTTTCAATACATTACACATATATTCCTTGTGTATGTGATTCAAAACGGTCGTATTCTGGCTTATATAACTCATCTTTCGCTCATCTAGCCAATTTATATGATTCGGGGTGGAAACAGACTCTTTGTTTTTTTCTAATAAATATTTTAAGAAACGGTGATTAAAAAAATCAGTAAGATCGGCAATTATTTAATTATATGGAATTTATAATGTGTGGTTTGGTACATTAGCGGAGATATTTACTGTGCTATATTTTGTATTTGGCATTGACCTTCGCATTATGCATACTTATTTAGTTGTTGTTCTTTAGCAAGGGCTTTTAAACCTTTAAATCAATGATGATCATAATCGTCTGTATAACGCCGACAAGAAAAAAAACATATTATTAGAAACTCTAAAGGACGCAAAGTAAACGATTTGTTTATAAGATTCTAGCAGATCCTTGCAATTTATTTTATCATAACAATCACAGGTGGTCCCAAAACTACTCTCGCAGGATTATATTTACAATACATTTTAATATTAAATTTAAGGGGAAAAGATTTTCTATGTTTTTTAATTATCTATTTAGTAAAAAAGTACTAGTATTTTACCGTTGATTTATCAGAGAGTTTATTTGCAATGAAGGCATAGTTATTTAGTTGAATTACGTACAGTTTCTGTAATTACTATAAATACGTGATATTGATCTTTGTCTGCGTATGTAGAATCCAGTTGTCTCTAAAGATCGGGTTGGAGTCTGGATTTACCGTGAAGAGAGAAGCGGCTACTTTCTCGGTCTATGCTTGCCGTAGCTCCGCTTGGTGCGAGTTTGGCTATGTGTGTTACAAATCGGAAACAACTGGTAGAAGCTCGTGATGAAAGTTCCTGTTGAAATGAATTGTCAATGAAAGTGCATTATATGATGCAAGAGGATTTTTTGCTTTGGCTCTTATCGACGTGCGCACCAATATCGTTTATTTCCGTCATATTTTTTATACGAAACGTTGCGTGACTGTTGAAGTTTAAGCAGGCGAAGCTTCCGCAGCACTGTAAACACATTCCGTGTCCAGATGTCAGTAACTGTCAATGCAATACATTATTGATCTTTGCTAGGGCAGCGAACGACCGTTGTTAAAATATTTACTAATGCTTTTTACTTACAAATGCACTTGTCGTCATAATAATTGCGCTTTTAACAAGCATATGCGACAAGTCTTTTTCTCACGATGAGTGCGTATATTAACAAAATAATTTTTACCAAAGCAGGTGATCCTCTTATTACAATAGGTATGAAGTAGAAACAGTATTATTATATATAAATAAAAAAAACATATGTAGGCTACAAAATTTAAGCAATAAAAATAAGATAATTAGTTTTTTTATGGTATTCCTAATATAATATGTATATAATTATATTTTATTGAAACTTAAAGTAAGAAAATACATTCAAGAAATCTATTCCATGTGTTATTTAGAACACTTTGATAATGTTTTAAAATAAAATCAAATTAAATACTGTTTCCTTACTATATTTACGGTATTTGGTACGTGATACGTAATAAAATATTCAAAATGATTATGTAATCAATTTTATAAATGTCTTAAATGACCACCCCAACTATGTACCCAATTGATATTTATTGACCTCCGAGTCACATTTATCAAACGCCCCAGAACATTCAATGATCCAAATTAGCCCAGCTTCGTACTTGGAACACGCGATATCTCTTTCGGCAATCGCAGTTCATACCTCTCTCAAAATCTGCACTTCGGATCTTAAAATCTGAGACAAATGACCATATGACTCGCTGACTTAATTACTGGCAATTGGTGATTATCATATTTTTTTCGCCACACCATCTTCGGCCACCTCATTGAGCGCTACTATATTGCAGTAATTAACAAAACCACCCGTTGCCGATCTCTTCCTCGAGGCACTGAAAAAAAAACAGCCTTATTAATAGCGTTGACCCCTTAAAGCGCGTCACGTACTATAAAAGCATGATTAATGATGTTGTTTGTATATTTGTGGATTTTTAGGTTATAATTTTATATTAAAAATTCAACGTCAAATCTGTGCAATAGCATTCAATTTGATATTGCAGTTGTACAAATTCGTATAATACAATTTTATTTAGATATACATAGACACGTAAATAAATGCTTGAGTAACGGCTCTGAATCGAAGCTTTGAAGCTCAAGTTAACTTTGGTGATTCAAAGGTGACTGCATGGTTGGACTAAATCTAGCAATGTAAGGGAACAGGTTTCTTTTCTTTAGAGTCGTCTGTGTTGATTTAGTGTGAACTAAATATAGTAAGATAATTCATATAAAAGGATAATTTTAGATCAGAAAAGCGTATTTTGTACGGTCTTGACTAGTAACCCAGAGGCCGTGGGTTCGAAACACGGCAGCAGATTTGAATTATTATTAATAAAAATTTGCAGTCTAGTGGTTTTAATACTTATTTGTAGGTATTCATCGTATCTGATTGACTTAGCTAGTTGGTACAGATTTATTTCGTTGCATTGAGCTTATGTCTGCCAAGTTGCAAAAATAAGCCTTTTAGGCTTAAAAATAAATAAATTCAAAATATATCAATATATCAATTCTCTCTTCTGATGTCTTTTTGATTAATCGAGCAGGATTTTGGCAGTACTGGAACTATGTACCGATCTTATAAGACCGCTTTAACTCTGACAGGTACATCATTGCGTCCAAATATTTGCGTAAATCAGGCAGCGGTGGTTTTGCTATTTGCTATTAGCCACTTTTTAGTTCATTTTTGCAAAAATAATAGGATGTATTTTTTTGTTAATTTTAAAATAAATTTTGTTTTAAGAGCTTTAATTGCAACGAAAATAAAATTTTAGCGTCATATCGCTAAAAAAATATTCTTTATTTTTTTGATAGCAAAATCAAATACCATTGTTTTTATGCAGGTGCATAAGAACAAAATAAGGTTTATTACTTTTAATTAGGCATCTGGTTCAATTTAATTGTGTTAATTACATCGCTACGATATAGGGTGATAGCAATAAATTAACAAGTACGAGAGATAAGCCTCATTTGAAAGATAATATTTTTATATTTATATTATATCTGGGAGATTATAATTGATGATTATTATATAATTATAAAAACGATCGATCATTACAGATTATATTTTCTTAATCTATCGAATAAATAAAACTCTTAAAGCTTTAATTGCGACTTAAATAAAATTTTAGCGTCATATCCCTAAAAAATGTTCTTTATTTTTTGATACCAAAATCAAATGCCACTGCTTTTATGCAGGTACATAGACATTTTGTAAATTTACGCACATACACTTTTTTTTATTGTAAACGATTTTAACTTACACATTTGTATTTCTCGAAATATATAAAAAAATATGTGAAAAACTTCTTTACGTTAAAAGTATCATTAATAAAGTTGTGATATAATAAATTATTTAGCTATCTGCAAATTCTTTTTTTTTTAAATTATTTTGTATTGTATTTAAAACAGAAATTATTTTACTGGAATAATATTATCAATATTATTTGTTTAACTTTTCTCTTTTGGATGCTGTCTCTCTTACCGAGTGATGGATGGTTCAGTTTTTATTTTATCGCTGACCCATGTAAAAACATATGTATGATATAAATGTATATATTTCATCGGATACTTTTAACATTTATATTATCAATATACATACATACATTTTGTGATTACTTAGCTTAGTCAATAAGCGATGCATTAATGTTGGTGTTAAATGACTTTCAATACAATAACATTATTTACAATTGAAGTAATATGTGATTACAATTATCCTTTTATTGATTTAGAAGCTAAACTGAGATATGGAATTATGTTTTTTTCTTTATCATTAACATTTTTTTTGATCACACACTTGATATATTAGAATTCCGTTGTGACTGGATTCATTATTTTTTCTTTAGATTTTGGAGACCAATAATTATCACTGGCCCTTTTAAAGTCACATCATGTATGAGTCACGCGATGGAGGCATGGTTTAATGCGTTCCGATGCACTTTTTTTTATTATGTTTGCTCTTATTTAATGAATTGAATTAATGCTCGTCGAAAATGTCCAACAGGTATGGATATTAATTAAAAATGGCATAATTTAATTAGCAGTTTTTAAAATAACATGACTTTTAAACTAACTGAGAGGCGTGCGTTGAATTCGTCACGGGTTTGTCGCTGGACCGCTCGTTAATATCTTTATTGTTAATTAGCAACGTATATATTAATAAATGTTGATGTATTTATTAAATATTATTATAATAACTTAAAAATATATTTTTTTATATTAAGTAAGAAAAAAAGCTTATAAATTTTTAGATGCATCTGATGTAAAAATAAATCTTGCACTGTACAATCATAAAAGTGTAATATAATACTCAACTTTTATTATGATTTATGTTGCAGCTTGTTTTTATAATTGTATTTTTATATTTAAATTTAATATCAAGTTCACTGAGTCAACCTAATTACCCCGCTGTGCATAAAAAATATACGCAATTTCATTGTGTTCGTATTGCTTATAACTGTTTAACATTGCAGTTTTTTCCCTAGACTCAACAACGAATTAATCATACCGGTGAAAATTTTCGATTAAGATTCTGTATAAGAAAAATGGCTATAAAGTAATATCTCTTATAAGGCATCCCAATTCTTTAATGTAATAATAAATTCATTAGAAGTGTTTATTACTTTAAAATAAATATATATTTATATGAGCTTCACATATGTTACATTATAGTTTGAGTAACATTTTTTTTGTGAAAGTGCAACGAGTTGCACATTCTTTATAATTATGGCATACATAAAAAAGCATGTTAATATGAAACAGCAAATGTATGAAATTTATTATGATGAAAAGTATTATAATTTTTACATATTTTATAAAAATATATTTTTTAAATTTTACTGTATTAATATTATCATTATTATATATTATAAAAAAACACGTCAGAAAACCGTTTATTCTCGACATTAATGTGTTAATGTTATTTTTTGTGGTCAAATCTAATAGCTATTTTGCTCAGTATTTCTCGATAATTTACCGAATATCATCACGTATTTATAATCTTATTATATATCCATTAATAAAAGAAATATGAGACGATATGATAAAGGCATATTTTGGCAATTATATAAATATGATAATTGCTGCAAGGATGTTAAACAAGTGTTAAGATTTTAAAACCAAATTGCAGGAGAAAGTTCAGGAACCGGATAAAGTAATCATAAAAAATAGTAATAAATATTTTATGAGAAAAAAATACTGGTTATCAATTTAAAAAAATCATCGAAGGAGAAAGTCAATTAAATATATTGTTAGTCAATAAACAATGCTTTGATTTATGACTGACGATCAGCTAAAATTACATCATTATATTTAAGTCGTTTTTATGATATCATACATAAGATTGTATAAATTGTGGTAATAAATTATGAGCGTTGAAGTGTCAGTCAATTTTTAAGATTATGTAATTGTCATTTGAACATCCGCCAGTTATTCTTTGCTATAACTACCATAATTGAGCCGTCTTTATACGCATATTGGCAAAAACTACTTGAACGTTTCTCTAGAGATAGTCATAGGTCATGGCATACATCTGAAATCGGTCGTTAACAATTATACTTTATCATCTCATCACGTTTGACAGCATCTTCATGATTTGCCAAAGGCTTGTATAATATAATATATACGCACTCTCCTATCAACGGAAAATACTTCCAAGTTAAAAAAATGCATTATTAATGAAGCTTCTTATTGAGGTAGCGCAATTTTATTCCAGGTCAAATCCTGATCTTTATTTAGCATTGAATCAAAAACGACAGGTTAATATTAACCTTAACACTTTTCTCACACAGAAAGATCACTCAAATATTTTTTTACACTCATTTTCGCTCATTAAAACTTTGTTCAATGCACGCTAATAAGCGCGTTTAATAATATTAAACGGTTTAATTATTTGCATTAAAAAACGAAAGTCTGTGTAAAAACAATAGCGTGTTAAATTGCAAACCTTTGACACTATTGTTGGGATCGAATCACACCATAATCTGATTTTAATGCGATACACTGAATTATAATAAATATAGTTTTTGCGTTGAATGATTAATAGTGTACGAAATGATTGAAAGATTATTTGACTTATGATTAAAAATGTGCAAAAAAATCAGTATGCATATTATGAACGGTTTTCATTTGAAAAATCAATCGTGATCAATGGTCAAGTTCGATTACAAATGATGATGGGATCGAAAGGTCTAGCATCTACTTTTACCGGACTATGCATTTCTATTGATCTACGGAATTGCATGTTACTATAAAATTATATATATATATATATATATACAGTAACCTATTGCAAATTTCATTATATAAATAAATTATATGAACTAAAATAAGTTGTGTTATTTGCATATTTTAGATTGGTTATCGAAAAAATATAATTAAAAATTTTGCGAGAGTTTTACCTCCTTTTTTCAGACCATGACTCGTGAAAGTTAAAATAATTAGGTGTAATATTATAGTAACATGAGAAGATAAGTTAAATGAGTAGATTATTAGTACAATATAAAATTACTATGATGTTTTACTTATGAATTATGTATTTGTATTTTTGTTGCTGATTATTGTTGAAATTGTAAACGAAACAATATTTTTGAATCCCTAAGGAAACATAATTTTACAATTGTTAATAAATTCTACGTATTTAATAGTTTATTTTGTAATATAATGAAGTCAGAACAGACACTTGTAAATTACCATGTTCCACACCCATTTAAAACGCGTTTATTTTATAATGATCTCGAAAACCGCTGCCCATACTTAGCTCTTATATGTTAGTAAGATATTGTGGTGAGATTTCGCAGGCTATATATTTAAAGTCGATTTCCCGAAGGCAATACTCAACTCATCCTTTCGCAAATCGTGATTTTGAAACGGCGCCCTTATGACGAAGAGTAAATTCGATTTTAACGACGACTTGTACGAAGAAGAACCTAATTATATTTTAACAACATAAAAAATAATCTTATACAACACCAAAAACCCTAATCTTGCTTTTCATCATCAAGAACCACCCATAAACATAAAGTGTGAATTAATATATTGAATAAAAAAAACAGCTGTGAAGATGCTTACATGCAAATTATCTGACTCTTGCTTGTATTAATATTTATATAAAAAACATCCTGTTACCGGTAGCCATTTTTTAATATTAAATTATTCGGTATCAGGGTCAGTGTTATAGCGTTATACTTATTTCGGTTGTTAATAAAGCGCTGGTAATGCTCGTTTTTTATGTTTGAAGATGATTGTGCGAATGGCATAAGTTGATAATGTTTTATTTGATGTTTCAGATCGTAAATGACGCAGAAAAAATGCTCCGAAGGAAAACACTGACAACGGAATATGCTAGAGGCAAAGAGTGGCACATCAATGGTCGATCTGTGTCATCACAATGACAATAGTATCGAGAGGGATTATTTTATTGTTGGTGATATGCTTCATTGTGAATCTGGTGCATAATTCACCGATATCAAGAGAGGTCGTGCTGAATATAACGAGGTTGGAAGGAGGAGATGATTTTTTCATATCAGGTAAAGTTTGATAAGTAACTACTGTTAACAGATTAAATACAGCAATAAATATATTTTCCAGTTAATAATTGCAATGCAAAAAAATAGACTAAGCTTGCTTATCTTAATATTTTTTTAAAACAAAAATAAACTATAAAGTTTCGATGTCACTTGAAAATGTTTCCAATAATAGAACTCTCACCTGATTAGTATTTTTAATTAATGTTTAAAGAACGCAATTTTATTTAAAAAAATAATAAAACAGTTAAATATATTTATTTTAGCATATATACTACTTATCTAGCGTGGAAGATAATTAGTAAAAATATTTTTTTTAAGCTAAAAATAAAGCCATAAAAATAATTTACACTACTCTAAAACTTAATAACGAATAATGAACATTTTTATTATCACATTTAGAATAAACTGTAAAAATATTTCGCGTAAAAAATAATTTATTAACAGTAAATAAACATTTATTTAAATATAAGGAACATTCCAACTACATAGTTTTTAATCATCTTAAATTGTAAAGCTTACGAATTTTTTTTTTCTTTTTTTTACTTAACAGTAAATATATAACAACGTGAACACTAAAATTGTTATAAAGCAATGCCATGTGTTGTATCTAAGCATATATAAATGTAAATATATTTATATTGGATAAAAGTTTTAGAAATAGTGGTCAGATCTGATTTTATAAATATTTTTGCCTTATTTTTTATTTTATTTCTATTTTTTCAGGTCCAAAAATGAGGGACAAGATTATTTTAAATCTATTTTCGTATTTATCTCACGCAGGAATAGGATTTATTCATTTTTTATTTTATTAACTTTTATTAAATTTTTATTGCAGTATATTGACCAACATTTATTGCAATATATTTATATTGCAATAAATGTTGGTCAATATATTGCCAGAGAAGCGTAATATCACATCTTAGGGTCGAATTTCCCAAGAAATATGTATTTAGTCAACAAAATTGCATTATTCTAATGTATAAGAAGGCAAAAAAAGAGCCATAAGTGATTTTTCACAACTAAAAATATAGTAGGAGAAAATTAAAAAATAATTAAGAAAAAAATAATAAAAATTTATAAAATTAATAAAATAAATAAATAAATTTTATAAATTTTTATTATTTTGTGTAATTCTAAAATAAACCTTTTAATTTAGAATTACACAAAATATAATATTAGTAATTTTAAATATATTGCAAAAAACGTCCTTGGTAAAATCTCAAATCTTGGTAAAATCTTTATCTTTATTTTAATCCTAAATAATCAAAAGTATTTGGAAAGTCATCTAAGTAAATGTGGAGTTAAGGAACATTTTTAATAAATGTTTAATAGAACTATAGTTACAATTTAACAAATGTTTAATAGGTTACAGAGCATCATAATTTTAAGTTAAGTACAAATTACTGCATTTTATTCATTTTTAAATTTTAAATAGAAAATTGAAACAAGATAAAATAAAAGTTACAGTAATAAAAAATATAATATGAGATAAATAAGGGAAAAATAGATTCACCAGCTTTTTGAAATCTCACATAATAATATTGTGATCAATAATTGCATTAGCAAAAACTATACAGCATATTTTTAACTGGATTACTTCTACTTACTATTAAAACATGTGAAAACCAAGCATACAACTGTATAAAATAAATTTTATGAAAAATAAATACCGTCAAAAAAGTACTATTTTTGAAAAATTTAACGGTAAAAATTTAAATTTTGAAATTAAAAAAAAATATTAATTATTTTTTTTAGGATTTTTGGCAAAAAATAAAATTTTAATTTTATTATAATTATATAATAAAATTTTATAAGTAAAAATTAAAATTTTTGCAAATTTTTTTCAATTTTTTAAAATTTAACAAAAAAAATTTGAAAGTGAATTTTTCGCAAATATTAACGGGCATAATTTTTTTGCAAGTTTAAATCGTCACAAAAATTATTATTTAGTAGGTAATGTCCTTAATTGAGCTAGAAACACCGGTTGACAACAGTAAATTGATAATAATTAAAAAAAATACAAGATAAACGGAAACTAATGAATAATTAGGAAATAATTAATTTTATTTTTTCATATTATTATTATTATAGTAATAAAGTAGTAAATCTACTATATATTAAATACTATAGCAGAAACTTAAGTATTACAAATAAAGATATTTTGGTTTATAGATACATATGAGATTTTTTTTGTTGAATACAAGATATTTTCTATGAACTAAAGTAGCTCATTATTATAGAACTTAGATACATTATAAGTTAAATCTAGATAGACCTGTGATTATCGATCAAAATGATAATTATATAATAATCACTAATTCCGATTTCTCAGACACAGAAAAACTGAAAAACGCTTAAGTTCATAAGTTTTATATCTCTATATCGTGCTGGTTTATTTATCCCTTTAGCTAAAGGTGTCTTTACAGTCATATTAATTAAAAGAGTATAACATATTTTCCTGTCGGTATATTTTGAAACTCTAGATAATGAACACATTTTGTGTCCTTTTTAATTACTTATACATCCCATTACTATCTGTCGATTTTTCTACACACATTTATCAATATAACTTATATGAGGTAGACTTTTACGTACTTCTGCCTAGGCTAGCTTATGTATCTAATATTATAAAAATATTTTTTTTCAGGCGGTGAATGCGGAGTGACTCGCTGCAATGAAATATCCGGAGGAACTGCTCTGAGCTCTCGTCCACCTGGTTCCGGAACACCTTGTGGCTGCCGCTGCAGGCCCGAAGTACCGCTCTTCAGGGAAGATCTTCTTCATTGTGTCGACGATATCGCAGGTCAGTGTTGTGTTATAATATAATAACTTATAACAAAAACACACATTTTTCCAACAATACACACGCAAAATTATGATGTCACATATTCTACGCCAAAGTTCATCGTACGACTTTTTCTTACACAAATTTACAAAAGAATTGATCACGTTCGAAAGTGCTATTTTTTTATTTAACGACCATAGAAAGTAATTTTTTTATGTACGTATGTGCAAATATTGTCAATTACTGTTTCGTGGTCTCACGATCGTTACTGCGATTGATACAATCGGTGAAATATTTTCATTGTAGATTTTCGCGTTACACGAGGAGTAATTGATCGTGGTGTTGCGTCTTTGAAATGATAAAAATGGCATTAAACACGTCCAAAATGATAAATGCGATTGCAGAACGTGAATTATTGCAGTAAAACGCAAATTAAACACTGCAGTGCGAGATAAAAATATTGCCGTTGCACCTGTAATTTGGTTGACAAATTGCTTGTATTTAAAAAAGATAAGGAACGTTCTTATATAAAAAATAAAATAAAATGTTTTACTACTTGATAATTCAAGCGTAAATTATATTTACATTGGTTTTAAAGCTTTGTGTTAAACATGAACAATAATACAATTAGCAATATATAATTTTAAAATGAAAGGAAAAACTGTAAAGAGTGTTATTAAATGAAAGTAGCTTTCAAAATTGCAGTAAATTGTCGCTCTTATAGCAATGATTTTTGCACAGCTCTTAACTAAACTAGTTTTACCTGAGCTAATTATTTAATTAGCAATACTTTAAATTAGTACATTTTGATGTACAACAGAGTTCATTGATCTAATTTTTGAATTGTTATACTAGTTATAGTGTAGTATAATATTTATTTTAAGTTCAATTTGAACCAATAATATTTTTTCATCTTACAATATTGTAAATAGGAAAATGGTTGTAGACTTTAAATATCCATATAGTTAAAAGTAAGTTTAAAATTAACTGTTATTTTAAAATAAACATTAAATAAAAAAATTATCATACCTCCAAATTTTATTTAAAAAACGTTATTGTTGTTTATTTATTATTTTTAAAATTTGAACTCTTATTTTGTTTGATTTCTTTTCTAATATTAAAACTTTTCTACAACAGATTATTTTTACACGTTAAAAAAAATAATTGTTTAATGTTAAATCTATTAAATTAGCACTAAAACTTATTTTAGTGGTGTTTATTTCCGATATTGTTCATTACTTTATAAAATTCTATAAGGTTCTACGTGGTTTTTAAAACAATCTCTTTGTTTGATATTTGTTACAAAATCGTTTCTGCTATTCACTTTGAACGACCTAGCGAAATTACTAATCACAATTCATATCAGTGAGATTAGGAAAATCTAGGAAAACCGAATCTGTGATGTTTGATCAGAATTATAATTACATAATTATCAATAATTATGGTCTCACAATATAAATATAAAATAAATATGGTAAATAGATTAACTCAGATTTATTAGGTATTAGACACTGGCTAATAGAAAACTAGTTCTATTAACTTATTGCATTAAGGAAAAATCGCGCGCATAATATGGTGCTACCTGCTCGTAAAGAGGCAATCATAATCACTCTCTTTTGAATATATTTTTATTATTTTATTTATTATTACAATTGTGCACGGCCGGTGGCACAGTATGTGTGCCATGTTTCTGATAATAGTTACTGTCCGGTGACACAAACCTTGTGCCACGTTTTCGGCAAGAATTATTAGTCTGTGGCACAAATTTAAAATTAAAATGTTTTTTCTCCCAAATATTTTTTTGATTTTATTTAAAGTTTAACCGTTAAACCTAGAGACCTGTCTATTGTATTAAGTATCTAAGTTATTGTAATCAAATAATACCGATATTTTCAGATTGGTAGTCTGATTCATAAATTGAAGGTCTATAAGTGTTTAAAATACATTTTTGAAAAAAATAAAATGATAAGCCGTATCTTTAAAATGGTTAAAAGTCAATGATTAATATTTTTTGACTTTAATTTGTCTAGGTTTAAACAAATATGATGAGTAGCACATATCGATGGCCTTAAGTATATATTGATTAGCTCTTATTAGGCTTAATGATTGATACCTATTCTATAAAAAATACAAGTAGTCATAAAAACGCATTTTAACGAGTAAAAGTAAAGCGTTTAATTGGCAATTATGAAGATAGACAATTTTTATTTTAGGTTTCAAATGTATCGATTTTAAAAATATTTCACTAGTAGTTCAATAAAATAATTGATTAACAATTATAAAAAATACGTAGATATTCCGCCTTATGATTACTCATCAGGCATCTATACTTTCCGTTTCACGCCGCAATTTGGCAGCCTACTTGAGCAGTTCATAAATTTCCGGGAAAATCGATCGATCAAACTTCGCAGGTGTTCAGATCAGGTTTGATACAAAAAACGAGAGACGAGCCCTTCAAAGCCTTAATTACGATGAAAGTTTTATTTTTTTGAGGCACATCCTCATTCATCCGTAAAGCTGATTATGTTATTATTAAAAATAAATCGAATCGATCTTCGCACCAATTCACACGTGCGTGATTAAGGGTTTAAATTATCTATAAGCCATAATCAAGGTAATTTACTTTCGAAATGAAACGAAGAAGAGGGGCTGTATAAAAAAATATATCCCGTCATACTTTGGTCAAATCCATTCAATACAGATCTCAAATGTATAGGCAATTAAACGCTCCGGTCTATATCTATACCTCTTCATAAATGTAACGAAGCATGGGAAGTGTAACCGCGCAATTTGAGGGTCATGTGAATTTTTTGTTATAATAATGGCAATTATACGCGATCACAGCACGAATCAGATAAAAAGACGCACATGTGAGAAAAAGATACGTCCGAGAGCTGTTCATAAGGCAAACAAACATTTTTCTTGTCGCATTTAAATATGAATACGCCTATCAACTTTTAGCGAACGAATCGACCAATTAACAAATGTGCAGGGCTTTTCAATTAAATACAAATTTTATTACGCCATTTATGTTTTATGATGATATTTTAAGTAATTATCTAACAAATCACTTTATTTTATATGCAATGTATATAAACCGCAAATTGAGACGTTTTCAACGAAAGCTGTAAGAGACATCAATTATGCCGAAACCAATACTTACCATAATGATATTGTTCGTTTCCGGTTTATTTTTTTAAGATCCTTAAAAGACGCCGCTTTAAAATTCAACCAGACTATTTTTCACAAAACATTTGGTTAAAAATTATTAAAATAAGTAAACTGATCATCAGCATAACGTCGAGCATAAATCTTTATGCGATGTACCTAAAAAAAACTTGTTTCTCAAACGATTATTAAAATTATAACGCCGATCGTTTTGTTGTTACGTAATTGAAAAAAATACAATGAAGCATTTTTCTTGTTCGTATGAGTTATTGTATTTTTTGACGCGTTAAAATCTAATTAATTTTTATGTACATATTTCTCATAGTTAATACTGAAATACGCTTTTTAGATCAGTATTTACAATTTAGTGTGACGTACGAGACGAGCTTATTAAAATATTGTATTCTGGGTTGTATTATGATTTATAAAAATATTATTATATTAAACTTGTTATATGTTTTTTTTCAGAATGTCCTTTGGCTGACTTTGGCAGTGGTGAAACAGTCAGTAAAGTGCCTTTTGTGTTTATGCCTTTGAATGGACAAATTGTTCATCCTTCCAAGGAAATTTTTTTTGAAGGTAAATATTAATAAAACACTATAATTTTAATTACGTAATATTATTTTTTATTTAGATTCTGAATTTAAATATAGGTTTATAACATGTTTATTAATACATATAATTTATATTTTATAGCAAAAATAATTATTTGATTAATTAACCATTAAATATGAAATCAGTTCCTATTGAAACAATGGACATTATTTTTCATCAAATAAATCCAAATATAAATTAATACTAATTAAGTATTTTTATCATAATATCTTAGTAGTATTTCTTTAGTTGTCTTTATAAAGATAATTTTATGTGAATAAATGTACAAAATGATATAGTTGGAATTTATTTTATTTTAATATATGTACATATAAACTTGAAAAAAATATAGTAAAATAATTAATCTATTATTTGACTTTTGTATTATGTAAATTACTCTTTACGTTTTAAATAAGATGCTTTGCAATGTTATACATACTGATAAATACATGCAAATTTATATGCAATATTTAAAATGTGCACTGAATCTTCTTATCGTACAGTCAAGTACATTATTTTGGGGCAATCGCAAAATCTACATAAAGAAGCCGCCTCTGGTACCGTTATTCCAAAACATGTGTGTAATGTAATTATGTATGTACAATATTTTATTATGGTTCGTTTTGAAAATGTTCCAAGCCAATTTTTCCATCGTCGCAAATTTAAAATTATTCTTTCGCCTCTTTATGGCCATTCATCAAAGTGTTCTTTCTCTTCTGTAATTTCCGAGAATCGTTTGCGGTGTAATTGTAGCGCTTTTGGTCGATGCCAGTTTTGATCGACAATTATGCCTTAACAGTGTATCGGCATTGGCGAAGACGACCGTAAAAATGGCGTTAAGATTCAATTACTATTCGAATTTATAAGGCGAGAAAAGGGTCAGGTGTGAATTATAACAGCCTAGGGCGTTTAATGTTTCAGTGATTTATTTCATTGATTTTTAAAGAGTAATTCTGATTTTAAAGTACCTATAAAAATATATGGGTTGATTTAACAAATCATAAAATACTGAACATGGAAGCAATGGATGCAATTCTTTAAGTTATAAATAAAAACCGGCATGTGATGATTGAAAGCTATATTAATATAAGAAGCATAAATATTACTCCTACATGAAGTAAGTCGAAAGTTAAATATGTTTTTAATAACAATTAAATTTATTTAATTTATACAGAACTGTGCAAAAGTACTTCTGTTACTTTTTTTTAATTGTGCAAAAGTACTTTCATATATAGCCCATTTATATCTGTAAAGAAGGTATAAGTAAATATTTGACACCGCTATTATATTAACAAAATGTAGAAAACGATTTTATAAATTAACGCGTTATATTAAAACAACAGAACTTCTACTAAATATATCATTTTATAGTTAATTATTAAGTAATAAACAAAGCGATGTTAGTTAGAAACATCTGATTTACTCTGAAAAATAGCAGTTATATATAACCCTTTGAACTCGTATTTTTTTTTTGGTTGGGGTAGTGCCAGCTCGTATTTAATTTCAAGATTTTTTATAAGTTCAATTTTTGGAAGTAAAAATGAAATAAAACATGTTTTGACTAATCTTTTTACAAATTAAAATTAATACAGCGAAAGGTGGATAGTTTGTCAGTATTTTAGTTAAAAAAAAATTAATTAAATATTTAAAATACATTATAATTTTAATACTTTAATCGGAAAATAACTTTTTATATTGTACTTTTTTAAATAACTTGTAAAACGATAACCATGAAACTTAGAAAAGAATAATTTATTAAAATGTGTTCACGAAGAATTGTACTTACTATTCACAAAAAAAAAAATGACATAGTATTAGGTATACATAGTATAGGAAGGTAAATGTAATGATGTTTTTAGATGATTTTTCGTCCATCGCAATCAAATGCGCGGTAAAACAAATAAATTAATTATTTAAAAAACAGCTGAGTGTTGTAGCGGCAGGGGTTTATAACCATTAAGAAATTTGTAAATAGCTAGATGTCATATGAATTCTGAATAATTAAAATATTGGACTGATTGTATTTTTTTTGCACCTATCGTTTATTATCTTGCGCAATGCGCTTATTATCTTGCGCATCGCGCTCGTTCTATAGCGTTTAGCGCTCATAACATCGATCAAAAATTTGCGTTCATACAAAAAAATAATGGTTACAATATAATTTAATCAAGATTAAAATTACAAAGAGTACAAGTTTTTTACTTGTTGTTTTTTTTTCTTAGTAAAACCTTAGTTTTTAGTTTTTTTTAATTGTTGTTTTTTCTTGGTAAATAGTTAATACATTCCCATTAACAAGTTTTACACTTTTTAGAAAATCAAATTACAATAAACGTATTATAAAAAAAAAAATATACTGTTAGTTAAATAAAACATATAATAACATAATAACGTTTTAAAACATATTTAATACGAAAAATTGTTATGCACCTTACAATAAATAAAACACAAACAATATGCACATCAGCACATATGTTTTAAGCAAAAGGATACATTTTGACGATTTAACCAATGATTTTTAAAAGAAAATTTAACACTTTTGACGCTAAGTTGCCGATAATGAGATTCCGAATAAAGTAAAGCGAAGGTCCATATATAAAGGAAAATGTAGATTAAGAAATATGGTTCTAGGACACTAACCACCTGGAAATATACCCCTTGGACAATAACCCCCCTGGACATTTTCCACCGTGCAAATAACCCCCTGACAATTAACCCATCATGCAAATAGCCCCCCTGACAATTAATCCCCGCCACGTATAAAGATAATACAGATATTACTTAACACGTCTCGTGACGCTCTATTATACTTAATAAAACATATACTGATGCCATTACCAAAGTTTAGCTGTATTATACATACATATGTATCTAGCCTAATAATATTTTTTATTTTTTTTAATACTCTTTATAACAATTTTGATCGCACCGGTCACCGGTACAAAATATACAATACGTATACTTTCTTCGTAAGTGTGTTGGTTTTATTGATATTTTAAAAATTCTGTATTTTGCTGAATGAAATAAATTAGTATTGATATTGATTATTCGTATTAAACATTATTTTATTAAAATAATGACCATTTATTATAGATAATAACAACTTATATAAAATACTTATCTCTATTAATCGTCAGGGGGGTTATTTACACGGGGGGTTAATTTTCAGGGGGCTATTTGTCAGGGGGTTATTTGCACAGGGGATTATTTGTACGAGGGGTTAATGTCCAGGGGAGTTTTGATGGAGATATATGTCCAGGGGGTATTTGTCCTGCGTTTACGTGCACTTAGGATAGGAATATTTAAGATACGAAAAAGAAGGCCAAATTAAATTAGATATTTTTTAATATATTCACTGTCTATGCCAGAGGTCAGAAAATTACGGCCAAATCCAGCCCTCTGCTTATTTTAATCCGGCCTGCAAGTAATTGATAGATTTGACATATAAAAAAATCTAACAATCTAACAATCGAGTTAAGGAGCTAGCTATGTATCACCTTATAAGGTGCTCCTATTGCTTTGTATTTCACCGTGACGTTATGAACTTTAAATTTGACAGCATCTTCAGTGCCCACGTAACGCCTTTTGCAATAGATTTGTTCGTTTACCAGTTTTTCGGCGAGAACAGTTGCTAAAAGATAAGCACATTGTGTGTAACATCAACAGACAACTAAATAGCAGTTTTTTTAACTCAATTCAGTGGTTTTAAATTATTTTCGATTAACACCATTGCTTTTGCATGGCTCTCTAAGTCAAAATATTACATGTAGCCTTTGCCAAATAGTTAATATTTTGTATAAGTAAAGGGTTATGTATAAATAGTAGCAGTATTTATCCATTTTTAAAGGCTTCTGCAAACAGTAAGTTACTAAATAAGTTACTGGTTTGCACTAAATTATTTATTCAAGCAGTCAATGCTATGTTAAAGTGACAAAAAAAATAGTTTTGATGAATAGTTTGCATGGAACTACTACAAATAAAAATATTAATAAGAAAGTTGAAAAACGTTAACAAAGTACATTTTAAAGTGAATTTCGAATAAAATGTGTAACATCTGATGGTGGTAAATTTAAAAGCAGAACAAGTATAAGCTTTTTTAGAAAAAATATGATTTTTGTAAAAATGCACTATTCACCAACAGGTACTATAGAAAACATTTAAATTTATTGTGTATTATTAAAACAATTGTAATAACCGTAAACTTTATTAACTATCGTGAACTTAACCGTCATCAGTTCTGTGACTATTTTTTTATCATAATATAAGCCGTATATTTCGACTTTCTCTACCATACAGTAGTCCAATGGCCCAGTCATGGTATAGGTTGACTAAGATTTTTTAAATCATAGGAGCGATTAAAATTTTTTTCAACGAAAAACCACGCCCTCAGCTATTATTATCTGAAATTAAATAGATTTGAGAATTAGCCTTTGCTGCAGATATCATGAGATTTCTTAACAGATTAAACTTAAAACTAAAAACAAAAACAGTGCTTATATTTAATATTTACACAACATTTGAATATTTGAGAGAAATGATAAAGCTCATTTTAATTTTGCTTCCTGGCCCGCTGAACTTAAAATATTTACAATCTGGTCCTTCACAAAAAAGGTTTGCCGACCCCTGGTCTATGGTGTTACACGAGAAAAATAACCTTGTCTATATTCTTCAGTCATATGTTTTACAGAGAGACATTTAAAGCGCGTCATGGCGATTTTACAACTTTATATTTAGATTGTCTTGTATAACCGGTAGTCCTTAAGCCGTTGAACTGATATCCTAGAGACTATCGGTTCAGGTCCCCGCAGCAAACTAAACATTTTAATATTAAGAATGCGCTATTATTAAAATTAAGCCCTAACTGCTAAGCGACATCTATTGATTGTAAGCTGTAATTATAGTTAACAATATATAATAGATATCACTAATTTACAAACCGTGTTTTAAATCTTATTCGATTAAACGTGTAAGTGTTGATTATGTTGTGCATAAACGACTTTTAACAATAGTTTTTCAATGACGCATATTTGAGTCATCCACCTTTAGAGTGTAAATAATAAGTAATAAATTTATATAAGTACAATACAATCCTAAAACTTACTGAAAAAAACATGTTTTACAAGACTTTTAACCCTTTCACCGCGGATGACTTCTATAGGTGTCATCAAGAAAATCGCCAGTACTCATTGGACATTTAAAGGTGCCGTAAGCATTTGAGCCTAATAAAATGGCTTTTTAGTATAATTTAAGGCTATAAATCAATTATTTGATCCATAATATTTTTAAAAATATGGCATGAATAGGTGTCCCCACATATTAACAAATTTCGAAATGGCGCCCAAAAATATCAGCTGTGGTGATAATCTAAATGCAATCGGGGCCAGGCCTCACCTAATTTTTTTGTACATAAAAAAATTAGATAGGGCCGGTAAAGTTTTATTATATTTTGTGAAAATGATCAAATTTTATATTAAGATAAATATTCTACAAGTTTTTCGTATGTATTTGCCCATTTGAGGCAGAAATGATAAATATTACATTGTTTTTTTGTGGGGATCTGTTTTGGATTGGCAGGCGTTCTTACACCTAGAACGAACCAGCGTAGCTTGGCCTCGTGGCTTTATTTTTGAATTTTTAAGTTTTGAATTTATTAAAACAGTTCTTAAAAATATAAATAAATTGATCATAAAAAATTATTACATTAAAAGATTATCCTAAAACTTGAAACTTTAAATACTTGTACCAGATTTAAAATTGGTAAAAATAGTCTTAGCATAAACGCATACTATTACTGTCACAGTAATAATATCACGGTTAATATCGAATTCATCGTCACGTCCTTAAAAATTCAATATTATATCGTCATTCGTAATTATATGGATAATTTTTAAAAGAAAATCAATATATGTATTTATAAATAATTAAAACACAGATTACTAATTCTGTTTTACATAATTTAGCTATTTACTAGCTCGAAAATATATTAAATGTGTCGAGACTAATATTATCGTTTGAGTTGAGTACCCAGGTCGATAGTTGTCAATCGCTCATTTTACTAGTGCGAGCGAGTAAGCGAGCTCTGCTAGCATAACGGCATCTCGCTCTTTTTTCCGTCTTAAAAATTTTATTTTTATTTCATAACAGACACACAATATAAAGTAATAATTATGCACAATTAGAGCATATGATCCCGTTTCATCCCATATCATAAAAATATAGATGCCCTTATAAGGAAAAAATCAGTTTTAAAGCATTAATTGACAACCTAAATCTGTCAAGTCTAGCGCGATGCCGTCCTAACAGCGCGCGCTTTGACCATGTTCCGATGAAAAATTTTACAATAAACTTACACTTGTAAATTTAAGATTATTGAGTTATTTTCATAAGTTAAAAATTCAATATTACTGAAATGTGTTTAACAGAAGTCTTTTTACTATTAATAAATTTAAATTTTCAAAATTTGCTTGAACACAAAGCCAATAAATGCATTCAAAGTTTTGTCGACATATTGTCGACGTTCGAGTACAACGCTTGAAATACGATGTCGACACATAGTCGACTTACGAGCGCAAAGGGTTTTAATTTAATTTTTACTAGTATACTTTGTTACAGTTAAATATTTATAAGACAAATAATTAATATTTTATTTATCACTTGAAAGATCTTGGTAAAAATATATAGCAGAAAAGTATAAAATCCGCAAAGGATAGATACAGTATTTTTATTTTTGTCAAATATAGCATACTGTCTGATTTTATAAAATACAACAATATTATTCTCACGCGTCATGATTGATTGAGATTTAATGATTATATTTGAGTTGTATTCAGAATTAGATTATAATTTAAAAGATGTGTTAAGTTAAATATATTTACTTTAAATAATATAGAACACTTTACTGTAGAATACTATTGTTGCCTCAAAGATAATAAATCTTGATGTAAAAATGTGTTCTGATCTGATTTTATTAATGAAGCGTTAAAACAATATTGTTGTATTTTATATATTCAGACAGTATGTCGTAATAGCGATATAGCTTTACGTAGTACTATATAAAAGTATGTTAGAAATAAATAATAATAAATCATTTAGTCTTTTTAAAAGGCATTTGCAATTTAGTATTCGAAATATTAAAAAAAAAACATGTTTATATTAATAAATGGGATTTAATAAATATTTTTGAATTGAATTTAGGATTAGATTGCTAATTAAAATTATAGATTGTATGAGTGAAAATTGTAATAATTTAAATAATCTATAACACTAACTGTACAATACGATTGTTGCCACAAATATAAGAAAACTTGATTTATGTGTGTATAATTTATTATACACTGACTTAGACTGTTTCTAATATATTTTAGTGTATGTGAAGCTAAGAAGCAATATAAGCAATATTTTTTTAATTTGTGTGTAAAGTGTATAGAAAATTTTAAATAATTGATACACGTTTTTTAAAAAAATAATATTATTGAGCTTTACAGAAAATGCTTTTAAAAAAATATGTAGCAAGCTCAGCAAAATTAAATCAAAGATCACGTGATTTATTATTATTTAATAGGTTTTATTTATTTTTATGATGTTAATTTGGAATGTTAATTCACTATACTAACATACCGTCTGATTTTATAAAATACAACAATATTGTTTTAACCCGGCATAGTCAATTAGGATTTGAAAAACTATTTTTGAGTTGTATTTAGGATTAGATTATTAATTAAAATTACAAGATGTATGAGTTAAAATTGTTTTAATTTAAATAAGTTATAACACTATACTATACAATATGACTGGTACCACAAAGATAAGAAAACTTGTTTTAAATGTGTATAATAATTATTTAAATACCAGAAATCAATTTTTAATTTGTATGTAGGTAGAAAATGAGTAACTTAAAAAAAAGTATTTTAAAGTAATAAATACAAACACGTTTTTAAAAAATATATTTAAAACTGTAATTTTCTAAGATACGTTTTTCAAAAGAATATGTATTAAACTCTGCAAAATAAAATCAGAAACCACGTAATTTATAATGGTTGTTATTTCGATTAAATATATACCAAGCTTAGTAAAGATGGTTTTTTAGTATTTGAGATTTTCATGAAAAAAATAATAATAATTGCAGATTTTTAATTGTATTTTATTAATATTTTATAAGCAATAATATAGTGTTTTTTAGTTTTACTTAAATTCGTGTATATTCTGATACTATTTATATAAATTATTTGTTGTTTTTTAAGTTTCTAGTCTTACAGTATATTGTTACCCTGTTGTGGCACATTGGGGTGGCAATGGTATTTGCTTCAATTTAATCTTTTACTTTTATTTCTACTTTTTATTATTTTTCAGAATAGTATTTTAAAATAATTATAATAATATGTTAAACATATTGTAAAAATATTTTTTTTACCTCTCCTTGTTTAACATTTTTATATACTATATTTTATAAATATTTGTAACACAAAATATACATTTTTGTATAAGGTTGTACTTAAAAGGTTAACGTAAATAATAATATAAATATCAAGCTGTGGTTTAATCAGATTCTGACAGTTTATCTTCTCTTGTATGTAATGATAAAATAAAACCATAAGGAAATATTCCTTACATATTTTATTATGCTGATTCTTTTCCTCGTTTATGATTAACTAATTCATATTTATAATATTTTAGATTCCAGCAATGCCATTTGTGCAGTATCAAACGCACAATACCTCACAAAGACAGGTTGGAACAACTTCAAGAACGACGTAGACAGTGATGTACCTTTAAATCTCTTCAGAGACGAAGGAAAGACATATCTTCAAGTATATATTCTAATAATATAAATTACCTGATCCAAAGTCGCTTCATATCTTAATGTTAAATAATATTAAAATTTCAGTGGCGTGGAACAGAAAATACCCGCTCCAAAGCTACAGGAAGAGTTATTTTGACAAAATTGTCATGTCGTTCCGGGAAAAGAATATTTTCTCCTTGTATAGCATTCAGAGTTTCTGGATCACCTCCGGATACCCACGGTACGATATCTTTGTAAAAATTATACATAAATTAAAGGTTACGCTCAAATACCACAATCAATATTTTTTCAATTAATCATAAGATTGTTTTTACAATAAAGTTGAAAAACAATAGGCAGATTTTGATTTTTTATCGTAACATAAGTAATAATATAAAGATGTATATTTACTTGTAGACGTTACAGAAGTGTACTTTTCTCATGGTGGACTCTTAGCCGATAACGTAAATTTTACTGATGACGAAGACAATGGCCAAATGGGAAAAGCTGCTGGAGCCATTATTGTTTTATCTACATTTGCTGTAATTATTTTATATGGAATTTTACTATTCATACACATCCGGAATAGAAATAAAAGATCTGAAGCAGGAGACACAGAGATACCGCATTTTGAAGAAGAATCAATGGTAAAATACATAAGCTTTCTGTTTTCCGTTTATAATACATTTGTAACAATTTAATTTTAGACTAACACTAAAACGAATCCTTTATTGAGCATTGAAACATTCTTGAAAGAATCGCAAGAATCGCCTTTCGATAGCTTTAATGACAGATCAGATGCGAGCGATTCTTCTAATTCATCAGACAAAAATTCTTCAGAAAAGACTGAAGATTCTGCCATGACTAACGAACGTCCAAATCTTGGAGAATCTGTTCGTTGTTTTTATTATATTAATTTTAATATGCATGATGAATTCATTAATACTTGATTTAATTTACAGGTCTGTTCTTTAATAACAAATGCTACGATACACCAAGAGAAGAATATAAGAGATAATCATAATTTATCTTATATGCAAAATATTGGAAATTCTGAAAAAATTCCAGAATTACATATTTCAATAGTAGAAACAGCGGAATCATGTTGTCAAACTTCTTATTATGATTATGAATCAGAAGAGAGTCATTTTAATATTCTTCCTGTTGGAAGCCAAAGAAAGAAGTTGTATTTTAATCCCTCATTTTTTGAAATCGAATATTTAAAGGTATGTAAAGTGATTTTAAAACATATTTCTCAAAATTTATTTTATTAATATATATATATTATTTCAGTCACCTCCTCCAGCAGCTATTGAATTCTTAACAAAAATTCGAGAAGTCATAGCAATTGCAAAGAATAAGATGTTATCGAAGCGTTTTGTACCAGTATTATCAGCAATACAAGAAGAAGAATATCCATCAAATTCATCAGAATCAGTCGATTTTCCTTACGAGTCTTTGAGCAAAAACCATTCATCTTATAGTTTGAAGCATGAAGGTCGACGCAAAAAGCATTGTAGCGGATGTCCTGGTTGTACAGAGATGAAATTTAAAAAGAAGTATCTTAAGACATTTTCTGAAAAAGAGTTCTGTAAAGATTGCATCACCAATGAGTTCAAACAAGATATTGTTAAAAAATGGTTGGAAGAAGTTCCAGTTGTTGCTTTATCTTCTAATGTCGATACTTTAAACCATTATTGTAGATCTATATCTAGAGTAGAAGGCACACCTGCATCTATCAATCCAGATTCTATTAAATCTCAAGACAAGATTTCAATAAATGTTATTCGAATGCCAATTCCACCTCCACCACCACCCGAAGAGGATGCGAGTAAAAGTGCAAAGGTTAAAGAAGAAGTTCTTATTCCTAAAGAACTCAAAGAAAAGATGAACGCGGTGATAGATGAATTAACTAGGTTTAGGAAAATTGAACCTATTTTACCCAGAGCATCTTCTCCTATAACTGAGGTAGTGACACCCTTCATTCCAAAGTCAGTCATAGCCGTAACTCCTAAATTAGTAATACCAACTCCACCAAGATATGCTAAGCAAATCAAACCAAAAATTATGTCTTCTGAAAATTTATCAAATATCATTGGTCGAAAACAAAAAGATTTGGTTCATTATGAAATCGATAGCTTAGAAAGAAGTACGGCTAAGAGAAGAGCATCGCTTTCCGATATTGATTATTTTGGGATTAGAACAGAAGATAACGATACGGCTAAAAGAAGGTCTTCTATTATAGCTATGGAAGAATTAGAACCGATGAAGAAGATTCAAGAAATGAACTCGAGATTATCTCGTAGTTTTCAAGAGATGAGTGCCGCTAGTTTGGCGTGGGATGATACGTTCCACAAATTTTCTGAAGAAGAAACACATTTCAAGAGAAACAACAGTTTTATTTCTATTAGATCTGATTTAGTGAGCGAGGTATATATAAGCGATTCGAATCATTCTTCAAATAATTCAGAATCAAGTAAACTCAACGTGCAGTACGTAGAACCAGTAGCTAGACCTGGACAGTTGATAATAGAAGTGAAAGATATGCCAAGAAAACAGAAAGATCCAGATTATGAAGATTTTGATCCTGATACATTAGACAGAAAACCTGGTAAATTAAACATTTTACCTAAAACTCCCCCACATAAAAATATCGATAAATTGTTTGATAGAAGCAATGAAGTGAATTGTAAATCAGAGGAAACCAAGGATAGTATAAAGTTAAAAGTAGGCACACTCTTAGAAATTTTTGAAGCTAAAAATAGAAGAAATTCTGTAATAAACAATAGCGTTACTCAGCAGCCAGATGTGTTATCTTCGTTGCAAGAAGAATTTAAACCTCATTTGATATCAAAAAGTCCAGAATGTGTAGAGAAGGCTGAGCCTGAAATATATAGAATAGGATCTTTCATTAAATTTAGAAGTACTCGTTCTGATCCGTATCCTAATAAAGATCTGCGCTTCTCTAGCGGCAACGAGCAAATAAAATATACTACGTTTGGAAGCATGGGTTTGGTTGGTGATGATGCTGAAAAGCAATACAGTTCCTTAGATCCTAGTTATGAAAATTTTACCCCTGATCCAAAGCACAAGAAAACCAATCAAACAGATGACAGAGTCAAGCCTGGAAGGAATGAGCAAGTCATAAGCTTGAAACGCACAAATAGAAGGTCTTCAAAACACAGGCAGAGAAGATTGGAACAAATCAGGGTGCATAAAACGGAAGATTCCGGATATCTAAGCTCAGATTCGAACGAATCTAGGCATCGAGGAAAGTTTATACTCCAGGTTAGGGATAAAGATAACACCAAGGAAATAGTTAGTGACACGGATGATTTAGATTCTATGGGAGATGGTCATAGCGAGTCTGGCGGAGAAAGTATAGAGACGAATTCTGTATTTTTTGGTAGTTACAGAAGGGTATCGTTACCGAATAAAAATCGCATAGGCGATTTGGATCATACTGAAGATTCTGGATTTCATGGTGAAGTGTCTACGGGTGATGACGGTAGATGCAGAGCTAAACTGAAAACGAATCCTTATAGAAATAAATCATCTTCATGTGAAGATTTGTAAATATTATAGATTTCAGAATAATTTTCAATACTGCCATCTATTAACATATACTGTAAATTATAATAAATAATTGGTTTTAAACTTAGATAATAATTTTTATTTTATGTTTGTTTGTATATAAATGTATAAAATATGTATCAATATAAATATATTTTTGTACATTTTTAATAATTATGGCCGGAAGTGCAATTCAATATTCAATTATAGTTATTATTAATACGGTAACAAACCATAGTATGTAACAAATAATATTCATAATTAAGTACAATATTGTTAACTTATATACGTAAGACTGAATATATATGATATGTTTTATATTACTGTTTTTTTTTTGTTATATTATATTATAGTTACATTTTCATATATATTTTATTCTGTATTATACAATAAATAATTTTATAAATATACAATAATTTTATTCATACTGTTCCATCATAATTACTATAATTATTCGGCTAGTGTAAAATACGATGGCATGTGTAATTTATGATTATATTACATAGCACATAGCGCACTAAGAAACTAATTTCGCAATTGAAATTGAATTAAAGGTCTCGAAATTGGTTTTCGCGGTCTTCATTGTTTCACTACCGAGGTCACTTTGCCATTGTTTCGATTTTGTACCTCTTGATCTTGGCGGTTAATGGAGACGTGTGATATTTCAGACAAAAGAAGTTGAAGCTTTCGAGATTGGTTGGGTCAGAAAGTTCGCTGCATACAAAGCTCGTTGGTTGCTTAATTGAGAATCATAAGTGGAATTTACATGGGATCGTGGCATAAGTCAATTACCATAATGTACAAGCTATTTAAATGCAGTTATCCTTAGAATTATATAATTATGAAATACATGAAATAATTATGTAGGCACCTTTTGTAAAAAAGGTTCAATATTATACATTAATTAATGTTGATTTAGATTTAGTGTTGTATAATATTATATATAACTGATTTTGTGGATGAGGTGGAAAATTGTTAAATTTGTATGCTTGCGAATGGTATATTAATTTATTAAGTAGTAAAATTATTGAATTATATTTTAAGTATGATAAATAATGCTTAAAAAAATAATTAATTAAAGGTACAATTACATTAAATAAATAGGTGCAATAATAAATTAGTTAACGCATTTAAGTAACAAATCTATGAGTTTGTTAATTAATTTTAAGCTAAAATAAATAAATCGTGTATATATAATTAGGTAAAAATTCTTGATATATGTTGTCCTGTAATTTGCTCAGAGGGCTTATTTTTTGTTTAAATCGTAACTTATTAATAAATAATAGATAAGTTTCGCAACAATTAAACTATGTTGTTAGTGGGTCGGTAGGTTCTAGGTGTCTTCAGTGTGGAACGTCGAGCGGACTAGTCGATACGAAGAGAGAAGCGGTGGTTTCTGCAATCCGCCTTCTTTTCGTCCAGGTTCAAGATGGAAAGCTCTTGAAAATCTGATGATTTGAACTCTGAAGTAGACTTTTACGTGCAGATGACGGTAAAAATTTTTTAAATGCCAGTTATTTCAATTCTTAGGCAAAGTGATTATTGGTTGCCTGCGTTCCCGTATTTATTTCTATGAGAAATTTTATTGTACGCCTCTTTTTCGGTGGAACGAACAATTACGAAAAGAAATAAATTGCCGTTGCCCGCTAGAGCAGATTAGGAACGACCGTTTCGAGGGCAAACCCGAATGCACTCGATAACTGTAAATTTTAATCCTTTCTAACGTTAGCTGTGAAATGGTTTCTCACGGTGGTGTCCGATTTTAACAATACATGTCATTTTTTATTAAACGGTTAAATCCTTTATCATAACCCGATGCCCATTTATATTTTTATAGTATAATATAATTCATTATGATAATTTTAATAAATATTGGAGCCTATTTAGAGGCAATTTTGATCACTTTCTAATTTCCAAAATTATTTTTCGACTTATTTAAAAATTTTTTTTTAATACAAGTACACATTTAAGATGTGTTAAACATAGAGATCGCTTAAAAATATCTTGCATGTTGTATCTTACATTTCAATTAAATTATATAATAACTCTAACATAACAAAACATTGTAGTTATTAAATCAGTAGAGAATTTAATGGTAAAAAATCTTTATGACATAATATTCAAATACAATTTAAACAGATTAAAATTATAGTTAAATTTATTATCCTGTTCTTTAACCGTGGATGATTTAATCAGACTTGATCTCATGTTCACGCCACAAATTGTTTTACTTTTATAATATAATGTACATTTAATGATTCATTAAAAATGACTTCAGAAGCTATAAATTAAAAAGCGTTCCAGTAAAATAAACGCATTGCAACTGGAATTATCTCATTAATTTTAACATTGAGCTGCTCAAATATTTTTCGTTTTAATGGTAGATGTTGTTTGTATTTAATAATAATTAAAATTAATCGGAAAAAAATATACAAATTTGTGAATTTTGATAATATATAGCAAATTAAATAGTACAATCAAAATAAAATAAAATATTTTTTATGTAGATTTCTATGAATTTCACATGTCATAAAGAGCATACGACGCTTAATAAATTGAAAAAAGCTCACTATCTACAAATTGTCTTTGTTTATATCCACATTACTGCACAGCTACTAACTTAGTATAACCGTTTTATTGCTTCTCTTCATCTAAAATACAGCTTAGACTATTTTTTTTATAGAATTCTAGTCTTGCCTTTCTTACCCTGTTCACTGCCATAAAGGGAAAGGCTTGATGGTAGATCAGGAAGTCGTTTATCTGCTGAATCTGCGAGATTGCTTCAATATTATTATGTTTAATGAAGATTTTTTCAAGCGAAAATTCGCAATAAATATCTGGAAACATAGATGCGTGCAGCATCCGCTCATAAATCTGTCGAACAGGTTCCTTTTGGAGCCGCCGCTGGTGCAGTTAGCATATTAAACGACATAAATATGACATCGTAAATTCAAGACCCTCGTCTCCTGCCCACCAGATATCAGCTGAAGCATTTCAGAAACGATTCAGGCAATATCATGTTTTGACAGAACTGCAGCGCCCACGCAAGAACATACTTTCACCGAAGCAACAAATGAGGTTTAAAATAAAAAAGTTAAACATTTTAAAACTTGTTTTAATTAATCGCAATTAGAACCATATACTGCAATCTAATCGATTAAGATTAAGCTTTTATAGCTTCAACAGGAAATTAACCGTAAAACAGTTTAGTTTATATCTATGCGAAGTGTTTCAGGAACGCATAGCTACAAACTAAGAGATGGTGTGATAAGTTATTTATAACTTTAGTAAATTTGTTAAGCTTTTTTTATCTTGTATAAAATATATTTTTGTACAAGTTCATTTTAAAATACATCGCAGCAGAAGCCATCAGTTTTAAAGTCAATAATTTATACCCATATTTATGAGGCAACCGATATGTTTAAACATGAACACAAAATACTATTTTTTTTATGACTTAAATTAAATTTATTAATTGTACAGTTTGTATACGCTTATAATTTAACACACGTGAGAACTAAAATATAATAATTCATTTGAGAAGATACCTTAATACAATTATTTTTCGCGAACCAATTTTGATGATGTATAAATTATATGTGTATCACTAACAATTTTATTGATTAACGATACGTCTTGTTAACGTCCCTTTGGGCATTTAAGCCACTTAATCCTTTAAAATTGAATTTGCTTCATCAAAAGCAATTTTAATAATTGGATAATTGTCCAACCTCTCATACCTTGAATTGAATTTTTTTCATATAAATATTCTTTATTATTAGCTACATATTCTGACTTTCCTAATAACACACTATTGGTGTTACACTATATACATAATCTAAGATTATTTAAACAAGACTGGTTGTTGTTTTGGATACATCTGTGTTATATTTCTGTTACTTTGTAATTTTTATGTATAACATACTATTACAATTAAACCGCGAATTTCGTATAAAATAATTTTAGTTCATTTTTGTATGGAGAGTACGTCTTGGTCACGTTTGTGCTCTAGAATAGATTGTTGAATTGATACTGAAATATGTGATGGGAATGTTAAGAAATATATTCTGTGGTTGTAAAATAAAAACCATATGAATTATTATGATACTTATTAGATAAGTATTTTTTCACTTTTTAATTAGATTAATAATAGTTCTACATTGATTGTAATTAATGTGTACTCAAATTTAAAGTGTATTTCCATTAAGTCTTTCATTTTATAACGATAGTCTTATATCAAGTTTATTGCATATATTAGCTTTTAGATCTAATGGCAGACTAATGTGGCGATCTTACATTTTACGATCCTTATAAAATTACTATATAATGTGCATTACTAATAATTAAAATAAACATAAAACACGCATTAAATAATTTATATTGAAATAGTTCTATATTTTAAATCAAGTATGTATATGTATGTATAACTTGCATGCAATCCGGTTGCATCTGAAGTGATACTTAACAAACAAGCTTCCTTGTCTCTCGATCTCGATAAGCCAACAATGTGACATCTCAATGAATGCGTTCAGATAGCTCAGGTGATTCATAGATCCCTATTTTAATAGGAGATCACTACTATTTATAGCGTAATAAATTATAAATAGACACTATAAACTATTAAATTTACACATGTGTGTTGACAAACACATGAAATGGCGTAGCATAAATATGTACCTGGTTATTTTGATATAAATTGCCTAACGAATATTTATTTCGATAAAATAAGTCCCAATGAATAAAAATATCTAAGTCATTTTCTAGGATCAAGTGTTGTATTGTAACACCATTTATCTAATCTCATGAGGAGTTAAACCCTTTTTGATAGCATTCTTGCCAGCATAACGAATAAATTACAACCTTAGCATAGTATCCAGATAACTTTGTACATACGGAAGCCCCAGGCGAGGATTTTAACTCATCTTTCATTGGTCCATTGTGCATGGGCATTGATTGCACTGGAAATCCTGGCATAGCACAGATGCGAGTCTTATTACTCGGATAATTTACGATCGGGCATTCATCACCGACAAAGAAGCACCCTTCGGCTTTGCACGGTAAAGATCGCATAAAGGAGTGTTTGCACATCGTAAAATAAATAATTGCCGCATTATAAGCGCCTAGTTAGGCCTTGCGAGAACGCGATGGAAGCGAGCCTAATCATTCAAAGAGGTCAAGGTTCAAAAACGATACCTATTAAATAATATGTAATTTAAGAATTCCTTCTAACAGTCCTTCTGAAAGTTGCAATCATATGCTTTATAAATAAAAAAATGAAATATGTACATATATGAGTTGTAACTTCGCAGCTAATATATATACGCCTTTAGAAAGTGACATTTGCTTGATGAACATCTTGAGGTCAAATTGTGCAACGTAGCATTTTGTCTTCCGGTGATATATTGTTTCCTGTGACTGTTTCACAACAAAGAAATATTCTGTCAATGCACCGTTCGTGTTATTTATGTGACTTTTTTTATAGTCGTAACGAGGTCCTTTGTGTGGTCCCATCCTTTACACTAAATTGTCTTGTTTCTCTCAATTGTTGATAAATAATCATTTTTGGTCACGAAAATTAACGCGGGTTTCATAAGATCCTCTACATATATTTATTTTGAATTTTCCAATTTTATATGTTTAGTATAATATTCATTATATATTTTGATTTGAATTTATTAAACGCACAGAACAGAGAATAAAGTAGAATGGCCGTTCCGTACAAAAACGCATATAAAAATTGAAACCATTTGCAGCGCCAATTTGGCGTCGAAAAATATATATTTTTTTTATTATTATAATTATTTTCAAATAAAAATAAACAAATGTAACTTACATAATATGTAATATTGCATTCCGAAAACAAAATTTAATTATACAATATATTATTGTAGATTTATTCACACGCGTTCGTTTCCGATGCTCCATCGTATTTCCTTCGAGAATATCAATTAGTTTTATTTCATTTAAATAAAAGAATACAATTATTTAAAAAAATATTTATTTCTGCTATAATATTATATATTAAAATCAGTAATTAAAAAGAAAACTGAAAAAATATCTTCATAAATATACAATATACCGCCTCTGTACTGACAAAAGTCACTAATTGCAAAAACTCATTATTGAGATATACCAATTAAAAAAAAAGATTTGGTTAGATATCTATATAGGTTATTTTTCAAAAGCAAGCTGCTGCTATGTAGTAGATAAAGATTGACAGCAAGTATATTTGTTTGTAGGTGTCAATTTAAAAAAAACTGTAGGTAGTGATTTTAATCACTACCTACAGTTTTTTTTAAATTGATTTTTTAAATAATAATTTTATTTATACACTACATGTAAATATTATCTTTCCAAAATTACAGACCATTAAAAAAGATTAGTTTATTTTAATAATTACGTTTACTTTTTATATTTATAAAACTTTTTGCTATAAAATGTATTCTAACATCTAAATAATTTTCAGAAATTGCTTTAATGAATTGTATTAAATGGTTTTTCATTGGAGATTGGTCAAACATATGGTCATATAGATCTTAATACCATATTAACAATTTAGTTTTTATTTCATTTTATCACTGAATTAACTATAGTTAAACTTATAATACGTTTTATGTAAATTTCAGTTTTTAAGCAAATACTGATGATCTTCTGATGGGTATTTTAAACCTCCCTTATTTTTCAAATCGTTTAATGAATAACTAAAAAAAACTAGTGTTTTTACAAAATAAAACACCACAGTAAGTTTCACATTCTATTATTAACTATTGATTTTTTAAGGTGAGTAATCTTTTTATTGGTTAAAGGCATCCGAGATTTTTAAGCCGATTTTCTGAAAAAAATGTAAATGTAAGTATCTACACTCTATTTGCGTTGACACAGTCAGTTCGAGAGCTATCCATTTCATCATTATTCATAATTTAGATAGAGATGGCAAGTTTGGGCTTACGCCCCTATTATTAGCTCTAAAGCACACGATACGGATATACGTTCGATATACTTGTCATCATTACTCCGATTTCTTTTTTCAAAACATTTATATATTTTTTATTTGTATAAATGTGCTAAAAAATAAACTATTACCAAACGCACATATGTATATCCGTATCCTTTCGTGCCGGTGGGAATACGGTTTCCCACTTTCGAAATTGCCTTAAAAATATCAGTGGGAATTACGTTTCTAAATTTTATTCACTACTGCCATCTATAATTATTATTGGGTATTACGATAAAACATTTACCTACTTTATCGATTAAACTTAAAAGTGGCAGTTGAGTTTAAAATAAGACGTGTTGTATGTTTGAAGTGTCGTGTGTGAGATAAGTTGAATTTGTAACAAAACTTTAAGGATTTTGACGGTCAATTTGAGTTATAAAGACATATTTTTACTGTGTGATATATACATTGGGGGTGATTTGATCTGAATTTTAAATTAACCTTTAGGATAGATATCTCTAGCAAATCAGTTAATCGGCAAGTTTTGTTCGCGGAAACACCGTGGGAGACCATCAAGCTTTTTGACTAATAATTCCCGAGAACATATACCTCTAAAAAGTGAAACTTACAGAAGGTATAGACTTTATTGAGAAGCATGTGTAGAGGCTGCGATGTACCACTATGTACATATATCACCATGTTTCGATCTTTTTCAAAAGAAATGATTTTATTTTTATTTTAACCTTAATAATATTGTTCTTTTACTTAAAATAAATCGAATAACGTATATGTATTATATATATAAAACATTTTAACATCGGTTAAGTTCAGCCCTGTCAAACATACGCGCGAGATGTGTCGTTTGATTGGATCAGGTAAAACGTATTAATTATACATGAATGGCGCCGATTAATACATAGTTACATAATATTTTGAAAAACAATGGAATAAACAAAAAAATGTGTGTTTTTCATTTATTTCAATGCGCATTGTTTTATTCGATCAGTGTCTATCAAAATTTGAATCGTAACAGAAAATTAAATTTTCTTTTGAGTAAGGCTAAAGGATAGTTGCAGAATTCAGTGAAATCTATCGATTCCGAAGACATTTAACCAGTTCTGCTGTCGAACCAGCAAAAAGGCTTTCGGATAAGCTAAAAAATCATCAGGCAATAAAAATAAAAAGTGCGGAGAAATATGTGATTTGTGTTTGTTCTACATGTGGAATAAGGAAAGATCACCATACATGTGCGGAAATTGTGAAATTCCTCTTCATATTGACGAGTGTTTTTATACGTATTACTTAAAAAAATATTATAATAGATGAAAAGTGTAAATAATAAAAATAAATGGTGATATAGTGTGGTTTAAAAGTGTAATTAAAAAATAAATGTGCCAGTGACAGTTGAATGCAGAAAATGGACGCCGAAAAATTTGGTGAGTGCATATTATATTATATATTTTTAATAATTTTAATAAACTTAATGACGGCAGTAATTTATCCGATATGTAGCTTTCCCCCCTAGTTTCTTAATCTGTGAATCATTGCGGTTTTCCAAATGGAAATATCAAAATAACAAACACCCGTAAAAATGCTTGAAAGTTAATGGATGAAGTTCTGTGTTATTTAATTTATCTACATTTACCGCAACGTTTTTACTTTTAAATTTTGCAATAATATACAGAATTTCTGATTGAAAAAATGTAAATTGATGTACTATCAATCGCGAATATTTCGATTTTTGATTAGGTTGATTTTATGTTTACCTAGCCAATAGGTTTGACCCTGAAATCTATTTCGGTTCAAGGAGTGTAACATAAAATAATATTTTTTAGATGGAATAATTATGGTTCATACATTTTATAAAAAAAATCAAGTTCCCCAATTTGCATTGCAACTAGGGTTTCTTTATTCTCCCCCTTGATTACTAGTAATTCTCGGCTTTAGAATCTCGGGAAGCTGTCTAATAATTTACTTATTAGTAAAATATAATTTTTATGAATTTCGTTAATATATTTATATAAAATCATACTTATAAAGTTAATAAAATAATTAAATCAAAAGGCATATATTTTGTATATTTATATTAGTTTTATAATAATTACAAAAAATACAATTGTAAAATTGTATAATAAAAATAGTTTTATTTTTGATAGGCAAAATAAGTTCAGATAGTTTATTTCTAATTTTCGTAGATATTTTAGATTCCTTTTTTTTACCGGTGGTTTTTTAGTTGTACCTTAATTATTTTTTGATTTTCAACGGCATATTAATTGAATCGTCATCAGTATAACCTATAATAATGATATCTAAATCAGATTCTTAAGTTAGAAAAAAATGATTTAATAAATCTTTCACATTATTCAACTAATATTTTTAAGCAATTTCAAAAATATTTTTTTTGAGCTTTCGCAAAAAAATAAAAATTTTAATTCAGGCTTTTGTTAAAAATGTGGTTTAACAATAAGCTGCTTATTTATTATTGTATCGTTTTTTTATTTCAACGCTACAAACGTTTCTAGTAATAGAGTTGGGTTAATTTCAGACATATTTTTTATTAGAAAATTACAATTTCCGAGACATAAAACGGCACAAAAGCCGGGAATTGTCCGAGAAGTTGATTTTGTTTAAAATGGATAAATACATCTGAATAATGTGTGTCAAGTTTAAGTGAAACATTCTTTTCTGTAAAACTTGCCAAGATATCACAAAAAAAAATTGTTCAGTTATCTTTTCAAATGACTAAAATTTAATCGAATACTTTTATTTTGTGTATATTATTAATGTTTCGCAATGAAATAACAACAGTCAATAAGGTTTTTTCTCACCGTGTATATGCATGTTAAAAACAGCATTAAAGAAATTAAATTTTAACGTAAAACTGGGTTTGTGTATTTTTATATTGTAGGTACCATTAAATATAATTCGAAACTAGATATTTCGAAAAAAATAGCACCTTATTTTTTTTAATAATACCTAAAATTATCGTATAATAAAATTTTATAGTCTATCGAATTAAAACAGTAACGAAAAAAATAGCTCCTAGAAATAATCCAGATAGACACCCAGGGTGCAAAGAATTTTTAATAATACACACTCAGTCTGACATACGTAGGTACAGGTATGTGCTATATCTATGTACGTGTATACGTCCATAATAAAAAGTATGTGTTTAGAACGGTTCCATTATTAGCCTTAATCTCATATCATTACGTCTCGTGCGATTGATTACGTGTATTACCGAGACAATTCGCATTGCTCAAAATATATGGTTACGGATCGGACGGGTTCAGTCTTAGATTTTAATTAACAATCAAATCTGAGGCAAATTTAGGATGAAAAAATCAGACGGATGTAACACGTTGGCTCGGTTCATGGAGCTTTTATATCGCTAATAGTTATGCTTTTCGCATAATATTATATTATATCGACGCGTGGCAATTGCTCAGGTTTGCGCTTAACAGTTATTCAGATCGAAAAATGATGTATACGTGAGTAGTTTGATTCAATTTTTCGACGGTCGTAAAATTATTATGGGCGTTGGGTTGGAATTAAAATGTTTTATGCTCTTCTCTGAGATGATTGAAAATTATTTTTAATCTTTAAAATATAATTGAACGTACAATAGAAAGCAGCATATTAAAACAGTATGTTTTCATCAGTATATTTATATTGATTATTTTTTATGTTGACTTTCTCTTAACAAAAATAATTTAGTTAAAATAGTCTTGAAAGTACTTGATTAGTTATCTTTATTCAATATCTTCAGTTATATTTAAAATGATTTTAAATTACAGCTTAATAAGTTGATATTATATTATACATATGTGAGTTGAAAACCTGCATATATTAAATTGTCAGATATAAAATATAAAGCAAGGTAAATATCATTTTTTCCACATCTTTCAACACATTTGTAAATTTTTTAAACACTCTATTAAGACATTCTAATTCAACCTTGCCGTCCTGAGAATCAAAAATACAGCAAAATATCTTATTTATAAAAAAAAATTGACTTCCGATTGGACGCTAACGAGTACGGCGCCAAATTATACGGTTTGTTTTATTGAAAGCATTCGCCGATTTTTTTTCCACATTCGCCGAACCGATACGGTTGTATCGTACCGAAGCTCACATACATACATACATCGATTTAATGATCGATATTAAATTGTAATTGTACGTCATGATGCGCCTAATGACTGTGTTGACTCAAATAACTGGTTTTGTTCGAGCTTAATACCGTAAAATACGGCGCCCTGTAATTATATACGTGAAAAGGTGGCTCCGATACGTAGACAATTGACACATGATACGTGATCAGTCAGTTATATATTAATAAAAAAATTACACGAATCACCTACTAGAACATCCGTCCCGAGACGTATCTCTGAAAAACTACTCTTTAATTGGAAAAGACGCGCGCTAGCAATACATTCTACTCTGCGCATAATACTATTGTCCTTCTACCCTTAGGTCACCGATAGCCTAAGTAGCTATCTAAGTCATTTTTATTTTGAGGCGTAACATATTTCGTGGGTGTCACTTATCTTGCAAATTCGCCAGAACTAAATCATTATATTATAAAATATGTGATATTTAGTCACAAAAGAGAGACGCAAAAGGGAGATGCCATAGAGTCATATTAAGTCGTAAAACATCAATTTATCAACGTTTATAATATAAACTGTTATCAGTATAACTTTGAACTGTATATAACTTAAAAAATACAAAAGGTGGAGCAGTAAAAAATAATTTAATTTGTATGATGATTGCAATTTATTATCAATATATTGTTTAATACAGCGAGAAAAGATGTTAAAAAAATCGTGAAAAATCCACAGAAATATCACAAAAATGTCATAGAAAAGAACTTAATTACAGCCAATTTATAAGACCTTAAATCAGAATATGTTTTATCATAGTCAGGTTCTAGAAAATGTGCACTGTGGGAGTGTGGAATCTAAAATATTATATAATTATAATTGGCCATATAATTTTGTATTTACATTTTGTATAACATCATGATTTAGTTGTTATTATTTTTAACACATTTTTTTTAAATTGAAAAATTCTATGGTTCAAATGATATTCGAACTCAGGTCTTTTAGGTTATTAGTCAGCGACTTATACCAATTGTCTATCGTGCTGGTTAAAACTATTAAAACTGTCTGTGTTTTAACAATATTTATTGAATAAAACAGTTGATCACATTCCGACAATGATGATACCAGATTTGAAGAATATGCTAAAATACTCAAAACTTTGATTGATAAATTTTCTCTTAGATTTGCTGACTTAATAATAATATTAAAAAAAAGTTCATAGATAATCCGAGATCCATTTTTAGTAGATATTGATAGTTCACGAGTGAATCCAGCTGGATATAATAAATCTATGGTGTAATCCTGATTTATAAGCATTACACCGTCGAAAAGAAATATGCAATTTATACAATATTATATATTATGGTTAATTCTGGAATCTTCAAAATTTTTGCTTATGCTAAAACTTATAAATATGAACATACATTTTCTATAATGAAGTTCAAACTTTAATATATAATATTTCTCAGCTTCAATCATTTTTTTTATTTGATTTTACAGATTATGTACACATGCTTTAAAATCACTGGATTACGTAAATTGCCAGTTCTTAAAAAAATATATTTAGCATATAATCTTTGAACTAAGCAGTTGAGTTTTGTTTTCACACCATCTATTTAAGATCGTGTTTTGTGCTTTCGAATTTTTGTTTTAATAGTTTAATATTGTATGAATGTATACATGTTAATATGAATTGTATTAAGATTTTAATCTACAAGCAAATAATAGAAATTTATGTATTGCTGTGAACGTAGCACCCTTAGCGTCATCAGTAAACTAACATTTCACTTTCATATGTATGATTAATTGATTTAACCCACTTCTCAGATTGTGCACATACTTTCTTTTAGATGTGGGAAAATTATTAAATGGTATTATGTTAAAATGGAAAGACATGTACTGTATTTTCAATTCTTTATTGATAAAATATTGCACTAGAAATACAGAAAATATTGCACAATATAAATATTGCATTTAAAACATATACGAGACAATAACAGTATATATTATTATATTATTATTAAAAAAAAAACGTTTAGTATGTATTCAAAAATAACATTATAGGCGTATAAAATTTATGTGAAACTTTAACGAGCCTGCTCCATTATATACCCCAAAAATAATATCCCGTTCACATTAAGAAACCACAACCTTATAATAAATTCACTATCGGCAAGGGTCAAGTCCAGAGACAAAGATCTAAAAATAATTATGATCATCTAAATATATATATTATTGAAAAATAATAATTTTTGAAACTTTGCCGTTTATTGAACTTGTAACCCTATTTAATATTTTTTTCTTAATTATCTATTTTTTACATTTGGCAGGTACGAGGAAGCTAGAAGTGGTCCTTTATATATTTACAACGACGTGGACCACGTAAATAACATGATAAATATATAATTTATTATAAAAATAATACAATATAAAAATAAAATCATTTACAGACAAATATTGATTAAACGCCTTTATGTAGGCATCGGTCTTTTAACTAATTTTGGCTTCTAGCCGCGTAATTAAATATAATGTAACAAAAACGTAAGGTATATTATTTTATAATTAGATATAAGAAACGGTTTATTGCGTTGTTTAATTAATATTACGTAACATAATTTTTCTTACATAGCTATATTGCATCATTAAAATTAAGTACACTGTAAACAAACATTGAACATGTATCTTATCTAATATATTACAACATTGTTCGATAAAATATAATCCTTAACTAATATTGCACTGCCGGCCTGTTATCACAATTAACAAACATCCCAAATATATAACACAAAAATATTGCTTGAAATTTTTTATAAAATATTTATCTGGAATTATAATAAAATAACTATATGTATATTTTAATTATGAAATGATCTAAACATGTGTGTGTATATAACAAAAAATAAATTCGTGATATATAATGGGAGTTTGCTTAAAATTGCACGACATACTAAAACTATCTTAAAAGTAATTAACATATAAAAATAGTAGATCTAATTTTTATTAAAATATATTAATATTTAATATAAAAAATATAAAATTAATTAAAGATATTGCACAAAATATTTATTGCATTTTTCCATTATTGAAAAAAAATATTGCACTAACAGTTGACACGAGTAGCGTTTTTACCATTTAAACTATTTTCGAATGAGAGTTTTCTACCAAAAGTCACATTTGCACACTCTTCTACATGACAGTTGTCGATCTCACTATGATGCACTTCACAGAGTCTCAGATCTGAACCTGTACCACTGTCTATCGATCCAGCTATTAAAGATACTTTTCTGAGACTCCCGAAGAACACTGAATGAGTCTCTATACTCTCAGCTCCAGATTCACTCTGTGCGTCGTCAGATCCGTCTGTGTCGCTTCCATTGATTCTATCTTTTATTTTCTTCTTTGCTGTACCTCTAGAATCGTTGGAATCCGTGCTCAAGTATCCAGAGTCTTCTTTGTGTTGACTCATCGCTCGCCTCCAAGATTTCTTGATACTTTCCCTAGTAGCCTTCCTCGGCGAAAATGGATTCTTTAACTTCTTACCCGCTTTAGGCGTCTGATGTTCTCTAAAATTTATCTTATTGACTGACTTAATTTGATCGTCCTTAGCACTATTTTTTTTAGCTTCTTCAACCGGATTGATGTGTTCGTAGTCCGAGGATTGTTCGCTATGGACAGAAGCACCCGATGGACTCCTTGTGAGTCCTGTTGTATTCGTAACTGTCTTTGTGTCTTTGAAATTAATTATTTCATTGTACTTTGTTTTCCTCGAAATGGGGCTTCTGCCACTCTCGTTTTTTGGCGGCAATGGAGGTGCCAAATGGTCGTTGCTAACTTTCCTCGGGGGCTTAGGGTATTCGTATAGAGGGATGCGATCTTCAGGAGGAATCGGGGGTATTACATCAGGCGGGATTAGGATTGAGTGCCCTTTTGCAGTAGAAGAACTCACTTGCCTTTGCCTTCTACAATGCCTAGATTCAAGAGTTAATAACCTACCTTCTTCACTATCTAAATTTATATTATTATCTATGATCTCATAGTCTCTAGAATCTACTGATTTAGGAGTAGGGCAATTTGACTGAATCTTACTTTTCTCCATCTGTGGCGATTTAGGTTCATACAACGCTCTTAAATTAGTAAAATCTATATTTTTTAAATGCTCTCCGTTTTGAGTGTTTTTAAAAATACCACTTGCTTTAATATCTAAATTACTTTCAGGTAATGGACTCAAAATAAAAGTTCTTTCGGATTGATTAGGCGAATTGATCTTTATCTTAGTTGGTTTTCTATCTAATGTATCTGGTTCAAATCCATCTGATTCGTGAATTTGTATGTAATTATCAGGCGAATCTTTTACTTCAATAGTCAAATGTCCAGGCAGCTCGTCTGGTCCTCTAATCATAGGCTTTCTTTTTCCAAAAGTTGAGTATTCGGATTCAGTAGGTGAACTTGGAGTGCTTCCAAAATTATATCCATTATTGACATACACTTCTGAGACTAAAGATCCTTGCTGTATTTCCGGCAATGTGTAAATGTGATTATCGAAACTATTTTCTATGCGATCACTCTGTGGTGTGATTTTATCAACGATTTCATAATCGTTTGTCTTTGGTTTTACTTCTTTTTGTGAAATAATCGATTGTGGTCTACTACTTGAGTTGAGTTTATAAATCGCATTTCTCATAGTCATTTCTTCATCCATCGGTAAAGCTGTGCTAAGACTTGGACTAGCTTGCGAAGAAGGTACATCTGCGTATTCTGTAGGAGTAGAAAAACCTTTGTTTAGAGGCGATCTTTCTAAACTATCTGTTTCATAATCTAACAGCTGTTTATGCTTTTCAATTATGTTGTTTAACTTTTGTATTGATACTTTTTCTTTTTCTTCCATGAGCTTTTCTTCGTCGCTGATTTGTTTCGGAACATTTTCCATTGATGATCTTCTACTTTTATCTACAGCTAAAGCTTCATTTATCATATCAGGCATTGAGTGTTGTACTGAAACTTTTCTATTTAATTCAGATTTTTCTTTCGGCGGACTTTTTCTTGTTTCAATCGGATTTATAGGGGATATATCGAGTATCTTAGCTACTGTTCTTTCGTGTTCGAAGCGCCTCTGAGGTATATTTGTGAACGTGGGTAGAGGCACGCTGTATCTATTGAATAATTTTGAAGGTTCAGACTTGACTGATGAAGATTTTTTTCTAAAGATAAAATTTTCGGTGGTGTCTTCGGCATAGAGTGATCTTGATGTAAAATCATAATACTTTCTAGGAGGTTCTTGTTTTTCTTTTGGCAACGATCGAAGAGCGTTTAAGAGTCCGCTGCCACTCGAAGTAGGCTTTGCAATGATCTTAGATTCTGAATGGACGCTGTGTGTGGCGCTTGTCGAGTTTGTGAGCGGCACGCCTTCTAGCCATTTTCTGATACTAGTTTGCTTGTTTAAGCCATTAGCCAATGAACAAGAGTGACAAGGGCCTGCCCTGATGTCGGGCAGATAAGTAGATATGCCTTGGTTATTCATCGCCTCGCATCCCGGACAACCGGAACAGTGTGTCCTTCTCCTATTGTTCTCTCGCTTCAAGCTTACAACACTACTCCTTTGACTACCGACTTTATAGAAATTATTTTCAAACGAATAACAAGCCTCTTCTTCCGGAATTCCAATTAGATTCGGCATATATCTTTTAGAAGCCATTTTATGTTTGGCAATTGAGATGACCTCTCGAATTTTTACTAAGAATTCAACGGCAGCCGGAGGAGGAGACTATATAAAATTAAATGCAAATTTATAAGCAATAATGATATATAATCATATTTTTACATCATATAATAATACGTACCATTAATAAATGAGGTTCGAAATAAGCTGGATTGAAATACAACTTTCTTCTGGCAGTGCCTATAGCTCTTACAGTTTCAGGCTTTTCGTATCGGAAATCGCACGTTTCGACGATAGAAACGTTTTCTTCCGGATGTCTTTCAATCCCAGAATCTTCTCTCAATTGCATCATTTCATCTTGATGTGATCTATGATAATGTTTTCTTTGCACGTTGTGTATCATAGGGTGCACAGTCACAGATGTTGCTTGTTGCTATATTCATATAAAATATATGTGTTTATAGAAAACAAATATTTTCACTACATTAACTAAATATGATCAATACTCACAATAAAAGATCCTTCGTTATCTCCTGGAACATGATCTGAAACTTCTTCGGCATCATCTGTAGGTAAGCTACCAGAATCAGTATCGAACTCATTCGCATCCCTCTGATGAAAATGTCTTCCAATACCCAATAAAGGATTATTTTTAATGATTCCGTCTTCATCAACATTAATCTTTCCAGGAAGTCTCTCTCTCTCACTTTGCTTTTCATCTTTAATTATAGTCGATTTTCTCTTTTCTTTAGCCCCTTTTTTCTTACCAGTTTCTACATTTGCTTCATTTTTACTCCTTTTCTTTTTAATATGCAGATATAAAAATATAGAAGCGACATATATCAAGCCTAAAAGTACGGAACTGACCCCTATTGCAATATATTCAGAAACTGAGAGACCTGGAGTTGTTGTATCATCTGAAGATCTCGCATCTGGTGAGAAGAGTACTTCGCTTACATCTGTAAATAATATCTCATGTACTACAGCTGTATTTTATATGTTTAAGTAGTACAAAAATAATAATTTACTAGTTATGTGACGAGTTGGCGATCCTGCTATTCTAAAGGCAGCACACGGCGTGAAAACTCCATGAAGACCTCTAGGTCCACCGGAAATTCCAGCTCCGACGTCTCTGCAAAGAAGGTGGACCACCAAGAGTCTACCTTCCATGCGAGTTCTGATTTCGCTCTCTCCAGTCCACTACGAAAATAATATCATCGCAAAAAATTAAACTAGTTTTAGTCGCTTGGTGTTGCCCTGTAATTTCAGATTTTAAACGGATCTGCCTCTTGAATGCTCGGTGTTGGCAATGATGGGTTAAAAGAGTAATTGGAATCTAATTGCGATTGAGTTATTATTGTTACCTGTAGAAATGTTCGGCCCTCGTCTCTGAATAATGAGAATGGTACATCGGAATCGATGGAGTTTCTGAGGTCGATGAATCCATTTCGGGTGAGGAACTGTGCTCCAGATACTGCACAAATTGGGGTTCTGACTCCTATTAAATAAAACGTTATATTATAAGTAAAATATGCAATTCAATGTATTATGTGTTTGCCATAACTTAATTTGATAGATTGATCTAATGTTTTAGTGTTCATATTACGTCGAGATGTTTTTCGGATTTGTAGTCGATTTATTGAGGAAGTTAATAATATATTTTTATGTTCTAAATTACCTTTAAAAAAATCAATAGCATTGCTATTGATTTTTTTCACCTTAATCTCGATAAATATTATATAATACTTTTTTAATGCATTAGATGTTTCTTTATGAAGCTTTCGATATTTTAAATCATGAACACGCGATCGGATTCAGAGACGTGATAATATTTTTTGTCCTTCAGACATTCTTTACGGTCTGCTTGTCCTCTTTATTATCGTTATTCGCTCTGTAGAATAAGTGAGAATCATAAACTATAATTTTCAGCGTAAAATGATAGGACTGAATAAATATTTTTTCCTTGAAGTACAACAACTGAAACATTTTTGTTAATTTTCCGGAATGAAGTTTACTATAATTTAAGTCAGAATATTTTTTGCTTGATATATTTACATATTATTTAATCAAATATTCTACAATATAGAAAATCTATTTGTTTTTTATATATTTACCTGGAAAGCTTATCTCCTTAGATGGATGAATTATCTGACCCTTGAGTGGCAGGAAGACGTAGGGAATCCTTTGTGCAGAAAGACCCGTGCCAAACTGCGCTATCGGGCACTCTGTCATAAAGAAGAAAAAACACAATATAAATATTTCATCGCCAATTTTTATAGCCAAATTATTTTTCAATACATCAAAGCATCGCCGGACAATTACGAGTGAATCGATGTTCTCGTATTAACCAATCAGTATGCAAATATGCGGTTTAATTGCGCCGCAAAAAATAAGCTTCTTTTAAGAGAACAATTTGCGTGCCGATCTGGAAAATACCATAGCTGTAAAACTGTTGATTGATGATCGCTCGTTTAAAGGCGAGCTTCCGAAATAAGCTCGGTTTTAAGACTTACCAAACATAAAATACTATCTAAAAGGCAAATCTCGAATGTCTCAAAACTATAATTGCCATTGCGAATCTCTTATCGTAAAAAATCAATCTTGGCTTAATGGAAGGTTGTGTTTGACACTTTACGGCAACGTTCGCTATATAACGCTGTTTTATGCACATGTAAAGTGTTGAATGATAAAATCATATAATGGTTATAAATTGCGATGTTAAAATATTATATATTTTATGATTTCAATGCATTTTATGCGTTTGCATTAGTAACGATCAAATGGCGTATTATTTTTATTTGTTACTCGTTTCCTTATCAACATTATTATTTATAGTAGTATGTATGTACATACGTAGAAGCTTTAAAATATATAAATTGATTTTTCATCGTTAATGAAATATCAGTTGTGGCTTCTAGAACTAGTACTATTCAAACGGATTTTATAGTCTTAATTAGCAATACCAATAATTATCACTTGATGAAAGTTCTGCGAATCATAATTTTCAGTCTATGACAATATAGTAGTTATTGTGAAAAACTTATATGTTAATGTTCCGTTTTATTGAATCGTTATTCATTCAAGGGTGGAGTACTTTTGCAGGCACATCGATTATTTCAGATGCCGAGATAATAACAGTAGTAGGTGGACATGTGTTCCTACTATATATATTATATATGTATAGGTATGGTATTGAACGGCATCTTGCAACTTGCCGCTTCTACATCTCGATAACGGGTTAAATACGTAATGTTCTTGTTTGTTTTAGCGGGTGGTTTAATGCAGCCTCCCTGTTTATATCCGGTTAGACCGATCTTTATCTGTGAGTCGTTAGTCGAACTCGGTTTATGCGCTTTTAAAATAGAAACACGCGAAATCTGATGGGTGACTAGTAATGTTTTCCAGACGGTTTGCATCGTTACAGATAAAAGGTTCGATGTTATTATAATGTTGATGATTTCATGCAAAGTGCAATGTGGAGTGATCTTGTAACGCGTTAGGATAATAATATAAGTGTGGTAATCAATCAGTGTAAGCATGTACATACATTAAGTACTAATGGATGTTGCTTGATAAATGTGCAAAATATAAAATTGTATATATCAAGCGCATGTAAGCAACTGTTTTTCTTAAGCAAAATAATATAATTTTTAATACTTTGACCTAGTATTAAAACAGTGAAATGCTGTAACCGTTAGTTTGTTATCGCGTTAACGAGTTGACATTTATTATCGCATTAACGAGTTATTAACATTTACTAAATTTTTAATATTATAGATGCATTTCTTCGACAAAGAATGACAAATTAATATTTAGAGCTAACATTTTTCGACTGAACTAGTTGAAGTTTTTAATCTATCATCTACCATCGGTCCTTTTAATAATGATCGAATCTTATATGAACATTTGAATTAAACTATCGTGTGTGGAAGCTTAGAAGTAGGAATTATTATATAATTTTAATTTCGGTCATTTATTATAAATTTAGTTTTTTCAGATTTTCCTAATCTCACGGATGAATATCGTGAAATTAGAAAAATATCTCTAATTTTTTTTGTTATCTATTAAATAAAGTCAGTTTTTAATATATACTATAATAATACTAAACAATAAATTAAGTTTATTAAATAAATTTATTGATATATAATATCTAAAATATAAACATTAAATAGATTATTTTTTACTCTTTCACGTTAACGTGTAACGAAAATAATTGCAATGGCGGAGGGATAGGCAAATATTTGGGGTAACAGAAATTTGTGGTTTATTTGATATTATTATTTAGTTTAGGATCTTGTATTATAAAAATTTCTTCAATAATTATTTATTGTAAATCTAATTTAGTGGAAACAGAATCAACAACGACTCTAAGTAAGTAGTGAGACTGTGATAAATATATTAATGAATATAAAATATGTATACAGTTTATATTAAATATACCTCGATGTAATTTTTATTAGTTATCACGATATTCATCTGTGGTAAAACCAGTGGTAATTGATTGGAATTAAAATTATATATTAATCATTACTTCCGATCTCTAAGACACAATATACATTTAAAAAAATCTTATTAGAATTCACACTCGGGTCTTGTATATATTAGTCACCGAATATACTACTATTATTTTTCTAAATGTGATACTATAGTAGAATATTCGATATTTATTGAAAAAAGAAATGTTTTAATTAGAAAATCTTGGTTTTATAAATATGAAATAGATAAAAATGTAAAATATGTAGTCAAAAATACAAGGGAAAAAAGAGGATCTAAATCTACGAAGTGTAGAATAATCATAAAAAAATTTAATTAAGCTTTGCAACTCGATTTAGTTCTATCAAATTTAGTTAAACTAAACCATAAGCAAATTAAGCGATATTAACGTGTTCCGATTACAAATGTAGCAATAATATATAAAAAATATTTATTTATTTTTGTGTTACTATAAATAAATTTACTTTGTGTTTATTATTATATATTATAGTTTGATATGCAACGATACACATACAATTTACTTTTCATCAAATTGTCAGATTATATTTATGATCAAATTATAATTTGTACATATGTGTACATATATGTAACGCATAGTAAACTTGTTTATTTTTTATGATAGCCCAAAGCAAATTCTACCATAATTTTACGAGTTGTGAAGAATCGGATATATTTTGGCAGTTTGTTCCCATTTATTAAGCAATGATAATTTTTTACTGTTTTATGATTACGCTCCATATTTACTTTACAGCATCAATCTCACACAACACACCGGCAGCTGTAATGGAAAAGCAATAAAATCTTGATTGTTAACCGGGCAGTACGGCAAATTCTGTTGAAAATAATTATCTCAGCACTTAACACGTTGGCGGCTGCGTTCCGATTGGAAAATTAAAAAATCGAACCGTCCCCTATAGCCGTTAAGGTGTTGTCCGTTCTCAAAGATAATTCCCTCTCGTTATTGCCCCGCTAATTGACGTGCATTATCGCGATTTGCCGCGAAGCGAGTGAACACACATTGCCAGCGGTTCCCAAAGTGTGTTGCGTGAGAACACGCCGTTAGCTTTGGTTCGATTCGACGCGGCCGGTGTGTGTGTAGCGTTTGTCATTTCGTATCGACGAACGCAATTAAAACAAATTGATATTGTTACTCGTGAGAAAAATTGCCGGTATCGAGAGGGGTGAGATAAGAAATTTATCAACTGGATGAGTGAGTGATATTGTACTTATAACAAAAGATCTTAAAAATGTGTATATCACATTTATATTCATTTTATACAGTATATAGATTAAATTTAAGCCATACATTAGTGTTTCGCATTAAAATTTACCGTAGCGGGATTGAGATTTATTGACATAGATAAACATGTGATTAATTTGAGAGAACCATTCTTAATATATTTACATACATAGATCAGAAGGCGGTTCTTCAGAAATTTGATTCATCTGATTTTTTTGTAATTAATTGAGATACAATATTTCACTTGATCGTATACTAAAAAATTAATCATTAATATCTCATTTTTTAAAAATTTATTTAAGTAATTAATATTAATACAAATAAAGCACCAAGATTTGAATTAATTATGAAAAAGTTTTGGAAAAAGGCAATTGTTCAACCCCTGTTTATATTTTGAACAAATTTATAGATATTAAAATCATTACTATATTTTTTATATTTATCAAATGATAAGTATATCGAGCGTATATCCGTATCTTGTGCTTTAGAGCTAATAGTAGAGGAGTAAACCCGAACTTGCCATATCTTTCTCAATTATGAATAATGATGAAATGGTTAGCTCTTGAACTGAACGTGTTAACGCAAATAGAGTATAGTGATTTAGGTGTCAAAGACGCCACCAGTGCTATAAATGTTTTGATGCTAAACTCTAAATGAGACTCATGCAGCACGTCAATATCGAGGCAGCAAACTCCTCAATGTAGACGATTTGAAAAGACGGCTGAAGAGGAGTAAGCTTTTCTAACTAGTTATCTTTACTGGAACTCATTTAGTATTAGTGATTGTGTAGTGTAAAACAGAAACATTTTGGACGCCAATGGGTGAACATAGTGTTTAAAATATAAATTATTAAACTCTGATTAAGCTCTGAATTTAAGTGTTACTATATCAAAGGTAACGCCAAATATTGATAAAAACTAAATAATCTTGATTCAACTTACCGTTTCTTACGTGCAAGTAACTTAAGCTATATTTGTAATTTTAAAACTTGAAAAATTATTTGTTTTTAAATGAAATTTTATTGTTCAATGTCTGTATTTAATTGGCAATTATGAATTTTAAGCGACTGACGCCGACATGAACATAAACTACTCTTTCAGTACCTGTCAAGTATATATTAACAGTAATTTTGGAAGGCTTGGAATGTTCTGCATTAAAGAATGTATTAAATTTATTAAACTTTCGTGAAATAAATTATAATTTTTACGTCTCAGAGTATAACATTTTTTAAGACGTAGTTTAGATGAACAAGTGGAGGTAAAAACTTCCTTATGTTTTTATAAAGCAAGGGTAAAAATCCTTGGTAGCTAGTGTGTGTAATTCGAATACACCTAAACTTTATCTTAAAAAGTAACGATCCCTACAAACTTTGCTACATTTTTAATATTCTTACAATGTAACTGAGATTTAAAAAAAAGGATGTGTAATCTATAAGGAAAGGCATAAGATTGCTTATGTTTTTATAAAGTGTTTATGTAATACGCATATACTCAATCACATTGGAAGGCTTGGAAAAAAGTAACATTTTTACTCTTTTTATAGTATAACTGAGCATTTTTTGAAAATAAGGTAAAATAGTTAGGAAGAGGTGAAAGATTGCTTTTGTTCAAATAAAGCAAACGTTCTGAGTTATTGTGCGTAATACGCATAAACTAAAACACATTGGAAGGCTTGGAATGCATTGTCTTAAAAAGTAACATTTTTACTCCTCTTAGGGTATAATTGAACATTTTTTAAAATAAGGTAAAATATATAAGAATAGGTAGAAGGTTTATTATGTTCTAATAAAGCAAGTGTGTAATATTTGCTGTAATTAATTACTGATATTCTAACCAAATACCAGAGATAAAAACATAAACCACTTTTCACAGTTAGCGAAATAATTCTGCAGTATTTAATCTTAGCCTCAATTTATAAAAAAGAAACATGGCTACATTAAAATTGATTCAGTCCAATTAACTGACGCGCATAAAAATACATAAATTAAAATTTAGTGCAAGTTGCTGGTTTATAATTATTTTTTACTTTACAAAAGGGAATTAAAAGGATAAAAAAGTCAATAAGTAACCGTAAAATACAAAAACCTTGTATAAAGTAAAATAAATAAATAAAAAAATACACATGGATGCATGATACGTGTTAAGCGTGTTTCTGTTTTAATAAAGCAAATGTGAAAATATTTGCTGCGTCTGAGTTACTTTGTGTAATAAATACAAACTTAAAAAAAATTGAAGGCTTGGAATGCTCTGTTTTAAAAAGTAACTATGTATACAAACTTTATTACTAAAAAAATATTATTTTTAATATTCTTATTATGTAACTGGGATTTTTTTTAAATGTAGATTAAATGGATAAGAGGGTGTAGAAAATTACTTTTTGTTAAAAAGCAAAGGTGAAAATCCTTGCTGCGTTTTGATATAGTGTCTGTAATACTCATACATTCAAACAAATTGGAAAGCTTGGAATGCTCTGTCTTAATGCGTACAACTTTTGTACGAATTTTTTTGTAATTTTAAACAAGTCACAGAGTTAATATCATAATAATATCTAAAATATACATATTTTGTATACTTATATTTAATCTGAATAGTTCAACATCGATTCCGATAATCTCAAACACATATCACGAGCATTCCCACCCATTGGTGATTTATTTTTCGGTAGCTGGTCATAAATTTAATTCGATGACTGTGCTATTAGTTTCGAGCGCTTCAAAAAGACGGCGAGCGATCAATCACGACATAGTTGGGCGGATCATTACCGATTCGTGACGGGAGACTTTTTAGGAGTCGATCGACTATTAAACCTTTTATTCGGCTCTGATCATCGCGCTAATGAAGTGAGAACTGTCTCGACGGTGCGAGACGTCATAATCCGAAGAAGAGAGAAGCTCTATACCCAAGTTCGAGTATACATATGTATGTATATAAATTATTATCGTCGGTAAAAATCACACAGCACGGACCGCCGCCGAACTTGTTGGATGGAGAAGAAAAGCGATTTTATTGCGGTGCTTAATTTTTTTAACTTTGTATTTTTTAATGGTAAAACGCGTTTAAGGATGTTGGTAAAACTGACGGTTAACTGAAATTCAATCGCGGTGGTTAACGAGGTCGATTTATTGATCGCGCGTGCTCGATGAAGTCGTCTTTAATTATGGATAAATTGTTTTTTGACGTGTGTCATTAATTATATATATATATTAGCATTACACAATATTAATTTATTAAAAATATTAATAAAATTATTGTCATAAGTTGTGCTAAGAGCGTCATTAATAAAGCTAGATAAACAATATTCGAATAAATATTAGAAATTGTCCCTAATTTAATCGCTGTAATGGCTTTCCACTTTTTTCTTTTGGAAAGTTACATACCGATAAACATATATTTATAAAAACATATATGTTTAAATACATTTTAAAAGCTAAGTAAATATTCCGGATTAGATATTAAAAATGAAAAATATAAAAACATCTTAATGTTATATTTTTCTTGGTAAACCAATAAACTTTGATTCATATGATTGGCATAAGTATATAAAACGGTGTCAAGAAACTCGTATCTCACATAATTAACGAGTAAAATTTCATATTTGCATATTTGATTTGGACATCTTAATCTCGTTTATAACTATCATCTATAAATTCAGTATTTTATCTATCAAGATTATGTTATAAATACTTAAAATATAATAGCAGCATAAAATACGTATTAAAATCGTTCGAGTTTCATAATTTTTATTGGTCACTCTTTCTTAAAAAAATTAATAAAATACGTAATTAATTCGTAAAACTTTAATGTTTTATTGCAAACACATATTTTATCTGCTTTTATTAAAAAGACACGGACAAACTTATGTTTAATTTTGCTAAATTTAAATAATTTTAATAAGATGCTAAAATTATATACAATAACATCTTTTTAGCTTATTTTTATTTTAAATAAGTTAAGAATCATGTAAATAAAAAAATTAATAATAATGTAATTTTAATATAAATATCGTGTTTATATGATATGTGATTCAGTAATATAAAAATTGCGCACATGAAAATTGTACACAGCGAAAATTTCGTAATTTATGAATTTTTTTATCAATATATTATATTGTACCTATATATTTATATATTATACACGTTTAAAAGTTTATGTAGATTAATAAGTATTGGGTTGTCCAAGCAGTGGTTTTCAACTTTTAAGTGCACAATTTTATTTTGCTATGGTCACTATTTATGCTAGAGTTATTTTATAATGCCTTGAGAGGTTTCCCCAATGCGTCATTATGGCTATTAAAAAAAATAAAAACAATATTGTGCACACTTAAAATAGATGAGCACAATTCCATAAAAGTTTTTCAGCTTCTCATAGCTATCGTTAAAACATAATTTTGTTTTGTAAGTTCGTTTAGAAGCTAAATGGCTCATGCAAAAGCAGCGTTCACAAGCGCTGACAATCTGGCCGCGGCAGTAAAGAATAAGGGACGTGATCGCGACTCTCTAGGGCACTCTTAAGCTCATAGCTAAAAATCGCGTTAAGTCGCAAACAATAGAAAACACGGATTTCATACTAACCGAAAGGAAATTAGTACAGTTAAATACAGTAATGATTAAATAAATTTGTGCTAGGTCGTGCATATATAGTATAAAAATTCTCTAAATACGAGTTAATTCAGCTAATAGTAATAATTAGAATAAAAACATCGTAGCGAATATAATAGGATGCAATCTCAGGTGTATTTTGTAAATACATCAGTTACAGATAAATCGGTGGTAGTATTAAGTGTTATACTGTATAAAACTTGATGCATAGGATAAATAAATAAATAGACATATGTCAGTAATAATATTTTCTTGATAAACGCATTAGAATAATTATCTGTATTTTTTTCTAATTAGCTATTTTTTTAACCTATTATAAAATAACTGCTTTTGCCCATATTTTCCAAAATTTGAAAACATAGATTTAAAAGGTAATAAAGAAAATCAAAGTCCTTTTAGTTCAGAGTCGAACGAAAGTCTAAAAATGCGATAATAATTCAAAGCACTATTTGATTGCCCTGTAAATTGGTAGATGTGTTAAATATGGTTTGAATAGTGGCTGACAGTAGCAGTACGAACCAGGCACGCAACAAGGTGGCACAGGCGTAGGTTAAAACGTTTATATTATACATACAAGTGAATCAGTTTTATGAATAGTGAAGGGGTAAAACCCCTTTTTAAATTATCGAGAAAAAAAATATTCAGTATGGTGAAACATATCTGTCATTCTTGAAAGTGTACAGTGGGCTAAGAAGTTAAGTAATGGCGTGAGCTTTGTAGTAGACTCTTCAAATAAAGTCCATAATAGTGAAAGAAAATCGCCGAGTAACGATGAACGGAATAGTCTCACTTATAGAAACGAATCATGAATCAGTATACTACGTGGTCTATGGTGTTTTTAGTTCCACAAATTAACTTTATTGTGGTTACCCCTCTAGCTGAAAATACGATGTATTGGTGAATTTCTATAGAAAGTTAATATTGGGGAAGAAACTTGGTTTTACTAGCTCCAGTCAGTAAGAAAGGTGCCATGCACTTTTTAATCGCTATGGAGACTGTTTAATTTTATAATTTTCATTTAACACGAGATAAAAATTTAGTTAAACAATTATTTTATGCACTTTGTCTCTGTCATAAAAACATTACATATACTAAAAAAATGTTTGTTTTATGACTGTATCGAATATGATACAGGTCATTTTGTATATAACTGTTTTTTATTAAGTTTTTAATTAAGTGTACCAGTCCACAATACGATTGAACGACCAATAAAATAATTTTATTGGTCGGCGGCTTCGGTGCAAGAATTGTTAAGGCCGCATATCAATTTCGTACCATTGTGGTACGTTAATGCGAATTAAAATAAAAATACCATAAGTTAACTGACCACCAAAGCAGCGGCATCGCCTTTTATACTATAAACACATATTTTTTGTTCAACGTCGTCACATTTGAATATTAATGGCACCCGAAGGCTTTAAAAGAAAATTCTTCATACAGAAAAAATCGCACGCAATAACGATTTAATAGTTATAACACTATACGTGTATCAATTTTATTTAGAGCATTAAATGACAATTTAGAGCGGCCTTGGATACAATTTATAATATATTATGTTACAAGCTCGATACGAGCTCGTAAAAATTTACGATCGTTTTTTTAGATATCTAGGTATGTATTTTTTTTGAGTATGTCTATCGAACGGGTCTTATATTATTATTATCGGTACTTAAAATAATCGCGAACCACGCGTCTATTTAAATTATTATTACCTATCAACCCTTTCGGTTGAAACCATAGTTTTAGAGCTACTGGTTTAAACCGCTATAACACCCCGGAGGCATGAGCTCTGGTATTGATTAACTATTTAAAATTAATAACACCCTATGGCTAATAAAGTATTCCCGATTATTATCAAGTGTGCCTGATACGGTTTCGGATAATACAATCAGTACAATTTCGTACTGTAATGATATCAAAATTGCATAGTAATGCCGTTTTGATATACTGGCTTGAAAATTGTGATGTAATGTTTTTTTTTATGAGGTTTCAAATTGAAACACCCATTGAGTACTTAAGCGCTAAATAAATGATATACGTTTGAGATTGTAGCAAAAAATATGTAATGCATCGATTTGACGGTAAATATAATATCAGTTAAATTTTAACGGAGCTTCATATTGTTTTTAATGGTATTTTGGTACAGGTTCTTTGATTGTTGATTAATTAAATTTAATATGATTTTTTTTATAGATGAGCAAAAAATCGATTTGACTATAATCTATGTGATTCCTTAATAGCATTTTTCACGTCATATAAGCTAATGTATTTAATAAAATAATGTACATGTGTCTTTAAATTATAATATATTTAAATACCGACAAAGAATATGGTATAGCAATATTCATTATAAAACTATTCAGTAATTTAATGAAACTGTTATGATTTTCAATAATATGCTTACTATGAATGTCAGGCAAATAATTAAAAAAACACGTTGAAGTAATTGAAAAACACAATTTTTTGTTACCTCAACAATGTTTAAAACAAAGTTTTCATGCAAAGGTAGTTATATAATTTATTTACTGATTTATTGTGATATTAATTTAGATAGATACTTTCATTATTCTTATATATTTATTAATTATACTATTTGTATAAAATCAATACTCAAAAATTGTCTTGAATTGGTCTTAAAACGAATCTTTGCTAACTAGTAGATATTAGGGCAATGATAAATAACAAATATGGTGACACTATTTTGTGAAATTATTCATCGATCATTTCTTAAGCTAGGCATGACTATTACAGTAGAATCATATGGAATTAAAATTAAAATCGTGCATAGAAAATATCATTAGCTTATATACACTTATATGAACTCACGCTTTAATAATCATTGGACTACAAATTTTGCCCCATTTTCTATGTTTCCCTAAAGATTATTACGTTTTTAAATATTTAGACTTATTTTTTGTTTAACATACGGTAGTCAATAATCAGAAATACAATTTTTTTTCATTAGATAACATTTTTTTATAAAACAAAGGATAAAAATACTGAATCTATTTGTAGATTTAGTTTACACTTACAGTAAGGTTTTTAATTTTATCTCTATATTTTAATAATTAAAATATAAATTATGTTTCGTATTCTTTTAATGTTACAAGCCTTTATATTATTTTCATTATAACAAAACGACATAGTATTTATTGAAACCTAAGATTTTGCTAATGAGCTTAAGACTTTTAAAGTTATAGGAAATGTATGATTGTATATCTCTAACACAATTTAATTTGTATTTGTGAAATATGAGTAATGAAATTTTTAATATTAAAAAATAAATAGAACACACTTCTCAAAAAAAAAAAATAGGTTCAATTATTTTTCTTTATATTATAATATTTTTATTTGATATATACAAAGCAAAAAAATATTTTTTAATTTTATGTATTATAGAAGACCAGATATTAACTTTAGTTTAGTAGCTACTAAAATAAACACAGTATTTTATGTGTAATAATATTATAAAATAATAAGATTTATTTGTTATATATTAGCATTATAAAAAAAATTAATTTTTGATACAAAATATGCCATAATCCATAATAAAACTAGCCTATTATAATTCTTTTTTAATTAGCTATTTTTTTAAACATAAAATTAAAAAAGGTCAAAATAAATTATTGTTTTGTGTTAATTTAAAATTAAACATATATTAAATAAAAATATTATAACATAAAGACAAATAATTGAACCTATTTTTTTTAATTAATTAAGTTTCATATATGTATGTATGTAATGGTTTTATGTAAATAACCAAATAGATTGTACAGATTCATTCATGTTTTTTAATAATTCAATAGTTCTGAATGAAAATCTGATTATTGGTCTGATCTTAGAGTTGTTCTTTAATATTTTCAAATAATCCTTGAACGTATTATTTCTGTATAACGATGTGAAACTTCACAAATATTAGTGACTGTTTGTTGTATTAAAGTATAATTTACTTTATATAGCATTATTTAATTTTTTAATACAATACAATAAAATTGCTACTTTTCTTCTGATTGTCAGTTAAATTTATACCTCGAGCTCCAATATTAAAGGGATTATTTGCAATTTGCGCGCTAAAACTATACCATAATTTCCATATACAACTCACCATTGTCTTACTACGAAATATAGTATATAATCAGTCGAACAGGAAAGTATATTATATATACTTAAAACCCTTAGTTATGAAAATACCTTACTTAAAATGATCTCGGTTCGATAAACCGCAAAGACTTGATAATTAATTCAGCGCTTTCTTCTTACCCGCACTTGTAATTTTCCCCGACCTTTCTCAGAATCGAGAATAGTTACATTTTTTCTTCTCCACGACGCTCCACTTTTATCCTCAAATTATCTACGTCACAAGTGGGTCAAATAAAACTTTCTCTGCTGCTTCTTTCGAGCATCTGAAACGTACCAATCGCTTGTAATAAATAAGATTGGCAGTTAAAAAGAAACGATTAATTTAAAATACGTTTCCAAAAAATGTTTGTTTTAGTTTGAGATAAGTAATATGTTATTTCTCTTATATTAAATGACTAGTCTACATTTTTACATAAAGAAACTATAAACATTGAAAAATGTTGGTTTAATTTAACTTTCGACCTGTAGAAGTTTAGTTGAATATTCATTTCTGAATCAATATTCAATTAATATTCTCTGCGGAGGTTCGTGTATTACAAATCGTGCCAAGGCGTGGTTCACACGTGCCACCACACACATGATGCTCTTCCGCGCGATCTTAAATATTTATCTCGAGATGCAGTCGGCGGTTGTCAACCGGCGGCGCGCGTGCCGTCACTTAACCGACAGTGTCACGTTATGTTTGCGTTTGAACGTGATCTTGTCGCGGGCGAATGGCGTAATGCTACATTAAATATTTAAACGACGATTTATTGTGTACGTAATATTTATATAGATCGCTCTTATGCATATTTACTAAAATATGTTTTAACATCTGATTAATAATAAATATGTAAAATAACCGTTAATACAAAATAAAGTGATTTTAATTGACATGCGTTATAAATGGTTATACAGAATCTCAGATCTAAGCAATGGTTACTTTGATCTATTTTGATTAACGTATAATTGCACAAAGAAGAAAACTGGTTCTAATAAATAATATTGATTGTCATTATTTTTACGATTAGAATTTATGCGATTGAATGTTTGATTTATGTGATAAGCGAAATATTCGATTCGATAGGGCCGGTTTTAAAAAACGGAACATCAGGTACCAAAAGGTTTATATTGTGCAACTGCCTTTGTTAATTATAAACGGTTGTTTAATTTTGATTTATTCTATTTGGTTATTATTTTATTTTTCTTATAGTCGAATTTTACAATTTTTAGCAAATGTAATTGTATAAATAAATATTAAAATAATTCGAATAAATTAATATATGAATAAAAGTGTATGCATATTTATAATGTGCATTCAATTTGAACTGCATATTGTAAGTGTGGTTGAAAGGCAATCTGTTCGATGAATGCATGGAAAATAGAAGTAGCTTTTAGTGTGTACATAAAACTTATTTACAACACGTCTCAGGGGGTATATGCGAATTATTATATTCAAGAGATTTCTTAAAACCAACACGTCTGCGTAGCAAATTGGCAATTATCAGTCAGCTTTCTGACCCAGGAAATCATCTTGAAAATTTATTCATGCACTTTTAAGTTAAAGGTTTTAGTTTGAAATGTATTAGTCACAATTATCTAATTTTATATCGGCTCATCGCACAGTTACGTATTAATAAATTTATTTGTGTCGTAAATTAACGTATCGTTGCAAAGTTATTTTATGATCCACGTCGCAAGGCGCCGTTTAATGAAATACCGGTGGAAAAGGAACCAGTTACAATGCTGTCAGGAGATAAATTGCTCTCACATACCCGTAACGATATCTTTATGCAACTCTTGCGGCAAAATTAATATATCCTCGACATGTTCAAATATGATAATTTATATTGTAGAAATGAGGGCTTCCAGTGGCGTAAGGGAAACTAATTCAAATACATAAATCGACAGGACAGGTTCATCGATGTTTCGTATTTATAGTTGCAGGATATTATGTTACATAATTTTATAAATACCTGTGATGTCGTTAACACATTCTCCAGTGTCTTCTCTGAATAATGGAGCATGAGCTGGACAGGCACAATAGCACGAAAGACTCTCTCCTCTTCCTCCACATTCTCTTTTGACACATTCAGCACCTAATAACATTTTTATTGTTAAATACGTGTATTGATTTACATATCAAATCATATCTATGATCTTAACTTCATGATCGTCAACTAGTCAGAAAAGATATAAAAATGTGTTGCTTATTATTGAAAATAATGGAATGAAAGCAAGTCGTTGAGTTTTGCAGCATTTTTTAATCGAAAATGTGAGATCTACATAGCATATGCAAAGTGCTATTATTAAATAATTTTGGTTCAAAATATTTTCTAGTTAAAATAAAAATATTTTATAGCATATATTTAATGAATATAAAGCTAATGTATTCAAGTTAATAATTATATTTTTTTAAAGTAGAAAAAGTGAAACTTTGATTTTTTATACATAATTATACTTTCTATTAACGTTTTATTAAATACACAAAACAAATTATTTCAATTGATTTGTATATAAACATAAACGAATACAAATATGCAAGGTTTTTGTACATTTTATACTTAAAATTTCCTTTCATGTGATTTTTATTGCATTTTTATACTTGTTTTACTTCTACCTCTGATTTTATATAATATATATTTTTCAATTAAATTTTTATAATTGTTAATATATCATACATATTTATAAAAAATATTTTGTAGTTATTTTTATAAAAATAACTATTTCGGGTTTCTAACCCTGAGGGGTGCGACTTTGCAGCCAGTAAGACGCAGGTGGAAACTAGTGAGAATTTTATTAGATTATATTATATATTGCGACAGAATGATGAGCCAGATGTTTTTTCCAAGCAGTGGCGGAGAAGCTGGCGGAGGGATGGTGTCAGTAGAATATGATTAGAGGTCTTGTAGGTGGCGTGGTAGCGACAATATAGCGGGGGTTGATCCCTCTCTGTTGCGCTGCTCATATGATGGAGTCTCTCTTAGTATGTGAGCGTCCATGGCAGTATGTTATCCGCGGGCGGGCGTCTAGTTTTTCCAGTGTCTGCTTCTCCTCATTAGAGTCCAAGCTTAAGTATCCAGGGCTGCAAAGCTTGCTTACCAATCACAATCATGAAGCGATCATCCAGTCAATGCTGTATTCGCTTCTTAGAAAAACGAAATATTTAATTTTTTCGGACATTTGCTTGATTGCTATCTCCGAGGTCGAAGATTTGTGCTATTTGTCTTCCGGTGATATATTGTTTCCCGTGACCGTTGCATAACAAAGAAATATTCATTTAACGCAACGGAAAATTTTTGCGTGTTATTTATGCGGGAACTCTTTAGTTCTAGTCATAACGAGAGCATTTGTGTAATCGCACTATTGTTAAATAATCACTTTTGATCACAGTAATTACGCGAGTTTCAAGAATGAGGTCCTCCACAAATGAGAGCCTGTGTGGTCCCATCAACTACACAACTCTAACGATTTTATAATAATTCACGTATAAATAATGCCATATTTTTTTATGGCACATATCTATTTTTTTTTTAATAATATCACGCGTCTTTGAAAATTGATTTTTGCAATATACTTTTATATCACTAGTATACTTATTGCTGATTAAAAAAAAATATATTTAAAAGTCAAAAGCAATGAAAAGACAGATTTTAACAAAAAGTTGTCAATATTTCATAGAATTTTTCAAACGTTTTCGGTCATAATGAATACCACAATTTAATTGCAAAATTTATGCTTATATTTTACTTTTTTTATTATTATTATAAAATAAGCTTTTGATTTTCTTATATTCGTTATAAAATTAGTCAACGTTAAATTAAAACTCTTACCTTTGAAGGAAAAAGTATCTCCAGCTTCGATCCTGGTGATGTTGGAGACATCTGAAGGCTGATTATGAATAAAATTGGTTGGACTGGCTAGCACACAAGCGTAAAGGCTCCAGATTAAAACTAAAACCCACCACTTTCCGGTGGGTTCAAATCCCACTGAGGATTTCATTGAAAAAGTTCGAACATATCTGAACGATCATCTGTCCGCTCAGGCTTTCGTCCGGCAATAAAGACATCGGTGTTTTATTGATAACCTGGAATAACGGAAATAAAAATAATTATTAGTTACTTCATTTTAATAGTAATTATAGTAATAATCATAAAATAAATGAGGGTATGGTTATTGCAGGATGTTCATTTAACAAATGACAGGCGCGATAATGCTTATGCTGTGTTTTATATAATCATTCGTGGTATCTATTGCAACAATGTTGCATTGCATATATCGCTTGTAAGATTAAAACATATGTAATATTTTTAAGGAAATATATGATATGTAAATTTAATTTAATAATAGCATATAACATGTTTAAAGCCTAACACAGTAAGATGTAACGTTAGAAACATTAAGTTGCAAACTCTGAATCTAAAACACATTATCAACTTTACGAACATTATTAGTAACGGTTGTTATAAATGTAATTATTTAATTTTATTATTATGGATTGTATACATTCGCAGTATATATTATTATCTCACACCCAACATTAGACTTTAGTCTGATTACAATTGTATATAGATGGTTTTTCATTAATTACATTTTATAATTCTCAATTGCCGATCAATAAGGTATGGTTTATTATAACTAGCGATTCATGGATATTATAAATAACGGTTGTGGTAGATGTATCACTATATTTTTAATCTTCAGCTAACATGGTTCAATATTTAACTTAATTAATAAGTTCTTAAGGATGTTCAGTAGGCAAGAGGCATTGAACTTAATCATTTTTCATTTAACTGACAGACCGCACTTATCGTCGATTATTTCTCGATCAGGTTTCCCCCGTTTTCCAGATTGGCTTTGGTAAATATTACTAAGAATCCGAGGTTAGAAAATTATCCCATAATTGCGATCTTGATTGAATCGCACTTGGCTTGCATATAATTTCAGAGATGTAACAGGAATTACGGTATATATTTAGAAAAAAAAAACACAATAAATACAGGCTTGATTTAAATTTTACATATTTTATTTGAAAGAAATAACATATTTTTTAGGCTGTTTATTGTTATTATTTCTGTAATTATTTTTTACTAACATTTGTATTAGTCACAATGATAAAATACATATTACGAATTGAATAATTTTATGCTTTAAATCACAATTATAAATTTTTAAACTAGATACAGAAAATTAAATTTTTAGTATAAAAATTGTCTATTTTTTCCGCTTGTATTATATTGTAGATAATCTATTGCTTTGATTTTTTAGAGTAGCATGGTTTTTGATGTAAAAAATAATTATTTATTTATATAACCAAATTATTTTAAAGTTTTAATTAAAAAAAAATATTATCAATTGCATAAATTTTTAACTTATATATATATTTTAATGTATCACACAATCGTTTTTATTGCTTTCAATCAAATTATCTTGAGTGAGAAAAGTTCATTATTTAAAAAGACGTTGTATTTTACCTAATATGTTATTTTATGAAGAAGGCATTATATTTTTTTTATTAAATATTTCTTAGGGTGAAATGTATTAGATATATTAACCATAAATATATGTTACACATAGAATAAATTTCAGACATCTTTTTCGTAGTTGTTACTTTATACATATGTTTAAATGCAGAGAAAATGAGCACATACAAATTTAAATCTCCATATTGTATTTTTAAAAAGTACATACTTTACGTTAAACGCAGATGTGTTTAACGTAAACATTTTTAGAACTATTTTATAATAGATTATTAAAGCAAATGCATATTGCCACATGTCGAAATAGAAACAATAAGTGGCATACAGTATAACATTTTTTAATGAATAACTTATTAAAAAATTGAAGATTTTTTTAGATCGATCAACTTATTTTTTTTTAAATAAGCATATAATAAAATGCATTTTTAAGCTATTTTTTAATAATTTTACCATTTTAATTGAATTTATTAAAAATTGTATTAAATTTATATAGCTACTATACAATTAAATATTTAAACATAATGACAATGGCTTTTCGTCATCTCCATGTCAATATACTCGGCCAGAAAACCACATTCCACTCATGTTTTTTATATCAATACAGATATTTACTAGCAATGATATTTTTTTATGAGAGTCGGTATTTTTTATATTTAAATAAATACGAAGCATAAAAGGATAAAAACTTCAAAATTAGGACACATCCACTAAATGTATTTACGCCTAAAAAGACAAACTGCCAGATGGCTATCGTAAAATCAAATGGTAGAAATAACAATAGTCCTCTTGCGTAGAGTAGAATGCATCGCACATCTTTTCCACACAAAGAGTAGTGTTATTCTGGGTGCTTACGCCTCGGGACTGATGTGCTAAAAGGTGGTCCGTTAAATATTAACAATTAATTATCTCTCTTTATTTGTTAGGTATTACTTTTGAGATTTATTTGTATTTGTTCGAAATAGTCGTTATAATGTTCTCTAAGTTAATTGTGCAGGTGGTTAGCATGTGGCATGTATGTAAATTTAATGACCTATGAATCTTGGTACAATATTGTTTTGCATTATACTTAAAAGCATGTAAATATGACATGTTTGATTTTGTTCCTAGACGGCATATATGAGTTATTCTAATTGAAACCACCATCGTAGAAATACATACGTTATTTCAATTATCAAGACATCACATGCTGAAAACTTGAATGCACTAAGTTAGTCCAAGCGGTCTCGGGTCAACATCAGCATTCTGGTGGGCGAGGTCCGATCTTCTACATAGATTGAACCTCAGCGGAGAGGAAAGTTTCTTCGGAGGGTCTTTGCATGGTTTATGGGCAGCCTCCGGGATTATCTGGCCAGTTACACATTATGCATCGCGTGTGTACGTAATACGTGCGTGGAAACAATGCCGCATTGTGTGTATGTGAGCGGCGTACGAAAGCCGCGAAAATAAAATATTAACCGTATGATAGATTGCACGTGTAAAATGTTATGTTACCACTTGTCGGACCGGTGTGTTGCGGTCGTTAGTGGTCGCGGTCGATTTGCAGTAGTTGCCCGTAACTGCAGCCGAGTGACAGATTTACAGGTTGACATTGCTTATGTACGAAATGGTCTTTATTGACAGGATGGAAATGAGAATGTTGGGCTGGTGTAGAATAGTTGGAGAAGCATGAAAAGGGCGGCGCGTCTTTGCATTTGATGTATATTAAACGTGCGTGGAATGAAGGAATATGTTGAAATTGTATCTACTTTTTTTAAACTCTTATTTAAATAATGTAGATTTCTTATGCACGTTAAAGCAGAAGCATGCATTTATATAATGGATTCATTTTAAGATATAGCAATATGTTTTATCTTATCTATTATTAAACTTTTTTTTTGTATTGTATAATCTGATTATTAGAGTCTACAACGGCGTAATTGATACTAATGTTTTATGGTTAAATTTAATTTAAAGTGAAATTATCAACGAAGATATTATTATCAGATAATAATAAATAATAATTAATGCACTATTAAATTCGTAGAAAAAATAAAGAATTTGCTCAATCTTGATTTTGAATGGTTTATGAATAATATTATTTAACATTAAAAAATATGTTTAAATACATCAAAGCCGCTGTTGTAATTTTATTCTCGTTAACGAATAATTAATACTAGTTATATTTGCTTGTTAAAGTGGTATATTGTAGTGGCATATTAAAATGTAATTGATAAAATAAATATCTTTTAATATAATACCGACATATGAACTTGACGTTGACCTATCGATTTGTCTAGTGCTGGTTTTCAGTTTTTTTTTATTCCGACGCTGGTGTACATTACCGATGTCGGCTTGAGTACCGTAATGATTATATTAAATTCTAGTAGTGCGATTTTAATGCGATGATAACAGGTTTATGTGCACTTCTGCACTGGCACGTGATGGCGCATCCGGATTATTATGTCTTGTTTGGGTATTTATGGATATCGCGATTCGTAGCGTTTGACTCGGTTGTAAATGACGTAGACCAGTGTTTCCCAGCCTTCTTTATGCCATGCCCCACCGTAGTCTTTTCAAAAGTCATATGCCCCACCGGCATCTCTTTTAATAAAACAGTAGGTAAATTTTCAAAACGTATATTATAATTAAAATAATTACAAAATACAAATTAAAAATGTAAGTAAAATAAAATAAAATGGTAATGCCTAATCTATTATTAAATTATTAAATTCACTTACGCTTGCTACAAAGAAATTTTATGTCTGGATCTAATTTGGTTCATTTCAGTCTTAAGTCCCCTCTATTTGTAATATTCAATCGATTTATTTTTTTAATGAGTAAATCGCTTATGGCGCTAAAACCACATTCCACTAAATAAGATGATGGAAAGGGTAATAATAAATTTCTAGCATGCAAAGTAATATTAGGATATTTTGTGTTAGTTTCTTCGCACATCCATGCCATTATTCCTTTTATATTGAATAAATTTGTAATCGAACCATAATTTTTCATTTCCGAAAGTTCCTCTTCATACAAATTTTCATTTGAAATATCTACCAGCATTGGTTGTGTCAACCAAGCTAGAAAATGTATCTCTTTTAAATCAGCAAATCGTTCTTTAAAATCAGTTGATAAAGTTTGCAGATGGTCCAAAATAACACGTTTAGCATTATCAGTCACTTCAAATTTTTGGAGCCTGTAAAATGTTTCAAAATTGTTGTTAAAAATTTTTTTTTTAGATAATTCGATAAAAGTGGTTAATGCAAATATCTTTGCTTTTGCATCGACAAGTGTTTACTCCGATCCTTGAAGTTGGCTATTTAAAATATTTAATTTTTCAAATATATCAGTTAAATACCTTACAAATGCTTTACCGTCGACCGTCATCAAAAACTTCATATCAGATCGGTTGCTTAAAAAATCACAAAGGGTATCGAATAATTCCATAAATCTTTTTAAGGAATTTCCTTTTGAGAGCAATCTTACTTCAGTGTGAAGTAACAGTCTTACGTGTTCCGCATTTTGTTCTTCACAAAATAACTTGAAGAGACGCTTAGATTTAGCACTAATTTTATTCATATTGATACACTTTATAACGGAATTTAGTACCTCATTTAGAACAGGTGAAATGTATTTAGCCACCAATTTTTCCCTGTGAATAACACAATGCACCACAGTCATATCTGGATTCTCGTCTTTCATTAATTTTAAGCAGCCATTTTTCTTTCCCATCATATTGGGGGCACCATCTGCAGCACAAGATATTATATTTTTCATTGGTATATTCTTAACATCTAAATATTCTTTTAGCTTATTAAATATATCTTTGGAGGTAGTGGTGCTTTCTAATGATTTGCAGAATAACATTTCTTCTGCAAATTCTCTTTTATCAATATATCTTACGTAAGCTAGCAACACGGCTTCACTGTCTCTCAAAGTTGATTCATCCATTTGTAGTGAAAATTTTCTTGTTTTTTTAGCTTTTCAACAAGTTGGATTTCAACGTTTTCACTCAATTCGTCTATTCTTCTGCAAACAGTAGTGTTGCTGAGGGGCATAGCCTTCACGAGTTTGTCATCTTGTTGTAGAACTGTTTTAAGAAATGCTGATATTGATGGCTTGATTAGATCCTCTCCTATAGTATGGTTTTTTCCACATTTAGCGATGAGCAATGAAATTTGGTAACTAGCCTCAAGACTACGATTAATACTTGCAGTTTGTGCACAAAATAGATTTGTTAATGTTGTTCGTTTTTCAAATTTTTTCTTAAGATTTTGAAAGAAAATAATATCTGAATTAATATGAGTACTATGTTTCGCCTTCAAATGTGCTTCAAGACGACCTCGTTTCATTGTTTCATTGGTAAAGGATTTCTCACACAGAAGACAAAAAGGTAGGCATTCGTCATGCCCAGCAGGTATAAATCCAAATTTTAAGAAATCCTACGCACGTGGGTATATTTAGTCGTGAACGAGCAAATTATATTTATATGTGGAATATTTGATAATTTCCGACGTGTCCCATCTCTGAAGCGTGGTGCCCCACCTCTGAGGCGTGGTGCCCCACCGGTGGGGCGTACGCCCCACCGTGGGAAACACTGACGTAGACGGAACAGTAAAAAACATAATTGTTGTAATTATATTTGTTAATGTGCAATACAAATAATTAATACTGATTAAATGAAATGTCGATAAAATAGGAAAATATTACTAATGAGAGAATGAGTGCAAATTATCTATGTGTTTTCAGTACTTTGATGCTTGAATTCTTTAAAGTATATGTACATTCTAAAATTATAAGAAATAACTAAAAGTATACAGCGGGATAATGTAATTAATAATTTTTCAAAAACTGTCTTTGAATATGGAAATTAATATATTTATATATGTATTTTTAAAAAAAACATTGAAGTAATTTTATTGCTTTAAAATTAAGCAAAATTAAATCTAGTTTATTTACTGTAACCAATTTTTGTAGTTGTTTTCGACAAGATAAAATAACTGAATTTATAAGTGATTTTTCCTGAATGGATTTTATGGAATTTTTTTAATTTAAATTTTCAGTGATATCTATCGCTTTCCAAGCTTTTCACATGAAGTGATTTTCATACAATATAATTTTTATAAAACATAAATATTTATATTTGTCTATCTATCTATCTGTTGCAAGATTTCCTTAGAAATTTACAGTATGGCTGCCATTTCTAGATCAATTGTGCTATTATTATTAATTTATTGAGGTACAATAACGATTTGGGTAAATTATAATGAATAAAGAATGAGTTTGAATCTATCTCGGACGAAGCTAGATAATAAAGCTATACTCTATTTGCGTTAACACAGTCAGTTCGAGAGCTATCTATTTCATGATTATTATTATTTTAATTTATTTAATGCTTGTTTATAATTTATTATTTATTTAATGATTGTTCTAATAAATTTTTAATATAATCACCAAGAACTTTTATTTGGTGAGGCTGTGAATGACTTTTTTGTCTCCAACACAATTTGCTCTTTGTAGTCCAAAGCTTTTTGAATAAGTGTTGCCCCGAGTCCAAGCTAATTTGATTAATTTTTAATTAAATAATTCAATGATCATTGAATATAATAAAAAGAAAAAACTATTTTTTCTACATTATATATTTCTATACTATATTTGCGTTAACACAGTGTATTAACTAACAATACAATTAAAATCAGCGTATTATTTTATGTATAAATCGATCTATATCATTTTTGAGAAAATACTCTTGTAATTCTTGTAAAAATCAATGTACTGAATATTATATATTATAAACTAGTTCGCAAAACTCAGTTTTAAATTAATTTTATCATATTTTTTAAATTATAAAATGTCATTAAAAATAATACAAATGTACCATGGTATTTTTTTAGCATTTTGCTAATGCACATATATCCATAAACAATACATTTTGCTAAAAAATCAAAATTTAAATTCTAGAGTTTATAAAAACAATATCATATTGAAAAAGAAAACTTAATTAGAATATACCTGTAATTAGCTATTTTATCTTCGTTGTAAATATGTTATTGATCATATTAACAATATTTTTATTTTTTTTTTATGTATTGTATTTATAATAGATATGAGCTATTGATAAAATATTAAGGATGTTAAGTATTTCTGTTTATATGTGTTTTGTTTTTGGGAAAGCATATAATAAATATTCCGAGTTATAAATTTTGTTAATAAAAAGCCCAGATTGGATCCCTTTAGTATTTCATAATGAGCGAAATACTCATAGGATCGATGATTACCATAGCTCATATATTAACGGCTGCCACTTAAGCAACTCGAAGGTTATTGACTATTGAACGACGCGGACGAAACCCGTGTTGTTGATCTACTAACGCATGTGTAAAATTATATCAAACAATTTAGTATGTCTGAAATTTTTGATACACGATTTATCACCTTTTTCGTAGATCAAGGTGACTTTTTTATGAACATCTTCACCAATCAGGAAATGATGAAGTTTTAAGTTACAAATTTAAAATGAATCGAAGAGGAGCAAGGAGAAAAATCTGACAGTCCTTTAATATAAAGTCAGGAATTGCACTTCTCATAACCGTAGTACTTCATGTCTAAAATATCAATTTAGTTTATGGCTAAAACGGACGACCATCTAGATTGCGAAGTCAGATAGTCTCCATTGCTTCGGGAGCTGAATATGATTCGCCATAAACAGAATAAAAATATTCCGCGAAAGCATCAGCGATATCTTTATAGCCATCGAATTTTTTTTTCATCGCGATGCATGTATTCGAAAAACTTTTGGGATCACTAATAGGAAAATTTTCACTTTCTCAAAAGTAATAATATCGTGGAATTAAATCATCATTTTCTTAGCTTAAAAATTTGCTAAACTGAGTGGATTTTTTGACGCATTTCGAAAATTGTGAAAGACTTACATTAACGTCCATCGAAAGCCATTTTAAGTATTCTACCGCCCGTGTAATATATATCAAAAGAGGCAATATCAATACAAATCTGGGTTTCGATTACACTGGCTCGTTGAAATCTTTACATTCGTAGCTGTGATTAGAAACTCCAGTACTATTTTCGAATATTTGAATACTAAATATTATTCATAAAGTATTCATTGATACATGTTTTTTAATTTAAAAAAAAACTAAAACCGACTAGCTCTAAAAACACAGTTGTGTAATACAATCATTTTTTTATTTGATGTACCGCTGCATTTTATTTACCGCTCAATTGCAACCTTTTTAGCTTTTATAAATTTTTATTAATATATTTTTTATTTATAACACTCATAGTCATTACAACTAATAACAGACATACAAAATAAAAATTAAACATGTAATTGTAGAAATGTCAATTTTACGAATTAATATTGTGCATCTGTATAATTTTTCAATAGCTGGTATTTAACATCTTATCTTTATCAATCTGTATAAGCTGAATAAGTATAGCTTTTTAACGTTTTATTTTAGGAAAAAATAAATAATTAATTTAATATATATATAACATTATGTATAAAACATATACATAAAGAAGCATATAATGAAGCAGATAAATAATCTGGGTTTCATGTATACTAGCTCGTTGAAATCTTTACCTTTTTAATCAATCTTTGTACATATTTATTATTTATACAATTAGATATATTAGATAAATTAATTAATAAAATAAATAGTATTCCTCATTATAGTCACTACTTTAAAACGGTAAATAGTAACTTCATATCTTACTCGCTCATCAGGCATTACAGAATTATGCAACTCTAAAATTGAGTATAAAAATGACACGTCTCACACAAATTGGATTGCCATATACTAAATTGGATAATTTCATTCTAATTGAATCATTACAAGTGTGGAATGGCACATTCAAGTAAATTTACGGCCCGTCCATAACGTAACGTGATCTCAAAATTGCGCATGCGCCGCACGCTGTGCTGTTATTCATTTTCGCTTCCGTTTTATGGTTGTTAATTGGCCGAGGTGCCGTTTAACTACCCGTTTGTTCTATCCGCTGCTACTGTTATAATATATGCTACACAAGGAACCGGTTGCACGGCGGCGAGGGATGCTGCGTGCGTATTTTTTGTCCAGTTGAAAGTCCAGTTTCAGGAACGATAGGATCGGTCCAGTTACTAAATTAAACTGCTCTCCGGCAAACGCCAATCAGGTGATGGCGCATCGTAATTAGCTCGGCGATGATACATTCCGTCGAGCGCGTAATATCGAGATAAGATACGTAAAAAGATAACCGCAGCAAATGCGGTGACCATGCGTCGGCTATTTGCGGTCCGACGTACGTGTCTGGCTTGCTTGTGCAGTGGCAGGTCGTTAAAAATGAGATGTGGGAGAAACTTCCATAAAAAAATGTCATAAGAAATCACATATTAACTATCATATATATATTTATTAATATATAACTTTCTGTTTGTTTGTGATATTAAAAGGTTGTTTTATAAAAATCACTAATTTACACACAAGCAGCTGTTAAAGTTTTCCAGGCCCAAAAATTTATAATGTGATTTATAGAAATTTCAGTATTAAAATGTGATTTGAATTCTAAAAATAATGTTAACGATCTCAAAATAAAGTAGTTTTGATTTTTATCAATGATACCTGGGATCTATGTCGATTTATTATATCAACAGAATCTGAAAGTTTCCCAATTATATCAAGGATTTGATGACATGCGAATTTTATTGCTGGTCTATTTATATCAGAACTGTGAATTATTTATCTTTTAAATTTACCACTGTAACATGAAAGGCTCAATATATTACAGCAGAGTATATCTGTATCAACTAAGTAAGTTAATTAGACATAATGAATACCTAAAATTAAGTATGAACCATCAGACTTCTTAGTTTGAAAATCGGTGACATCTTTATTAATATGTGTAATATAATTTATAATTAATATATGTCATTTTGTAGTTGGGGCCGGTTTGTTTAAAATATATTTTTTTACTTTTTAATTCTGGGACTCGATCCCTCAAGCTCAGAGTTACTAATCTGAGACATTACGGACCGCGCTATTCAATATTATTGAGGTTGAAAATACAAAAAAAAAAAACAGATAATACATGGCTTTACTATATATTATATTATATACAGTATGGATATGTAGATAGTTATTATTATTTATAGTTTGGTGTTACTATCTTAGTTCTTCGATTTATATTACTCGATGCGGGAGATAAAAACTTGAAGCGTCTTTTAACTATATAAGTAACGCAATTGGCGCAGGAAATAATAAAATTGCTATTATATCATAGATCATTTTATTGAAATATTTTTTACGCACGTGTTTTATTGATACAAAACCCAAAAAAATATTCTCACGAGTCACCACTGTCCACATATGACAGCGAGATGCCGCGACCGCAAAATCATACGTCAATTTCGACGAATAGCAATAAATTGTTGTTGATCGCTGCGGTTGCATATGTTATTTGATTATTTGTATTCAATAGTTATTTTTTGTGTGGAATTTAGAGGCACTCCATCAAAATCGTAAAATGATGTTTTTTATACGTTTAAAAGCGATTTGTGACGTTGACGTTAAAAGCTCGCGAGCTTTCCGAGCTAACGAACAATGAATGAGTTAATTCACGATTTTTTCTATAGGTTTAATATCAATAAAAAAGAAAGCTTATATATGTTCACACTATTTTTTGTTTGTTACCATACATGTTTCGGAATTGTTATTTAAAATAATATTAAATCTTCATCTATGATGGGTCCATCCATTGTTCGAATTCGAAGAAATGTCGGGTCAATTGATTCTACGCGAGCTCATATCGTTTTTTTCTATAGATGAAAATAATCAGATGTTTGTTAGTTTTGATCTGGGCAAACCATTGTATTTATCTTGTATGCAATTACAGTTATCAGTTCTAAAATATGTATATAATTTAACATCATTTTGTTACATTTTATATGTTGCATATAAATTCTCACGTATGATCAAAGTTCGGATAAAAGAAACGGCTCACGTTTTCAACTACCAATTTTTATGAAGGCTGTTAAATTTTAATTCCTTTAAGGGTAATACTTAAAAGAGATGCTGACAACCCAAATTGCAAGTCAAAATTTTAATCGCTGATTTTACGTGCTATAATAATCAATTACCATTCATGATGTGTCGTCTTAAAACTTACAGTGTTTATATTTTATAAAAACATAACTATATGAAGTTATTATATTTAATAATTAATATTTGCAAAAAATATTATGTACTGACAAATTCAAAATTAATAAATATACATAATATATTTTTTATATAGATGACATTAAATAATTCAACATAAAATATCTACTGATTTAGTAAGTTTTAAAAAAAATGCGCTTTAAAAATAGATGTGTCATTTATATTAATGTAGATTTCGGCATTATAGGATATAAAAAAAATCTGCATTGATATTTTATATTCAATTAATATTCTTCAGACATATGTGTGTTAATATTTGCATGATAGTCAATTGTATACATTTATTGTATTATCGAGAATTTTTACATATTTGGTTATAAATTTATTTTAAAATACAATATAATGTTTATTAAAAAGTATATAAGAATTGCGCAAATTAGTATTTTTATCAGTGGTTTGTGTAGAAGAAGTATAACATTATGTAATAATTATATAGATTATTTATGAAATATTGTAATTTTATTTAATAAAATGAACAGAATCTTTGCATAATTAATATATAATTAAACTAGATATTATAACAATAAAATAGTATTGAAAATTAAATTTTCATACATCGGTCAATATTTTTTTGCTGATATTTTGCTCCTGGGAAAATTAATCGTTTTAAGATGCTTTTATATATATAAATTTTTACGAAAAATATTAAACTTTCTGTAAAATAATGATCAGAAATATTGAGTCTATAGTTGAATTATTTTTGGGCTACCATTTATATTTTTTTACAGTAGTTATGTCTCATGCTTACGTGTGACGGATAGCTTTTATTTCAAAGAATTACACTGTATAACAATATTACAATTATAAAAAAATATGCGCTGATCCAATTAATATTAATTTTTGAGTGTTTCGCGTTACGATTAAAACATTTTATTTGATAAACGAGCGATGTCTTACAATGCGCGCAGTTCGCATTGCGGCACTTTTTCTGCAACTAAACTGATAATTCATCTCGAGGTGTATTTGTGTTAAGCATTTCAATATGAATATTTTTGGGTTTCGAAACGAATCTTCTTAATCATATTTCAATACATTTTATTTAAATACAAATGTTTTAAATACGAGTTTTCGAAACTAATTTTACTCTTTAATTCCACTGTATTTCCAATTTTATTGTTATTGACTATATTTTAAAATTTAGTTTAAAATATTCTCATGGCACAGGAAATAAAATATGTATAGTAATATTTCAGCTTAATGGAAAAAATGCTTGCAATTCGCATTACAACATCTGGAAGCCTTTTATGTTATACATAGGAAATGCCATTTCATTCGCACTACAGATGTTCAGTAAGACATGCTGCCATCGTATTACCGATTGAGTAGTAAGAATGAGTTACGCAATTAAAATAAAAATGGATTACGCCAGAGATGCAATCATTTTCTGAAAGGATCGGGTAACGCATGCAACCTGTTGCCAGCGGTCAACAACCAGTGGCGTGCGAGCGCGACCAATTCGTAATTGGCTGATTACACGGCGACAGATGGATCGACGTGCCACAGACAACTCGTGGCAGGAGAACAAGAAACGTGTCTTGAGGGTAAATTATCATACAAAAGACCTGAGAGTAGAGCCTAATACACCGTACGGTGTTTATGCCCCAGGACTTTTTTTTTCTAGATTTTACAAGTAATTTGCATACGAAGTATCGCCAATAATATTGCACAAGACTTATGAGACGATATTGGGATATCAAACCGTATGAATTATTAGCAATCTGTAACGTTCATTTAGGCTTTAATATCCACATTATATTTTTTTGGGTGATTCGATTTAGATAGCCTATGTTTATAAAAGACTTGATTTTTTAAAATATTTTATATATTTTTTTATTATACCATACCAATAATAAATACAGTGATTTAAGGCTTTTCAAAATTAAATTGATTAATATTACCTTAGTAAAAAAATTACCTTAACTTAAATTTACAAATTGTTAACAATAAAAAAATATTGAGCATTTTTTATAATGTAAATTTTATTTTTATTTATATATTTTAAGGCCCAAAGCTTAGATTTAAATTGATCTAGCGTAGTCTATAATGATTAATATTATTTGTAAATATATGGAATATAAATCAGGTTATTGAATCTTTGTTGAAAAAAAAGTAATCAACTTTAATCTCAGCAAATAAATGCATATAACCACATATGAAACGTTACTGTACAAGTAATAAAATCGATTAAGTGTAATGAAATACAGAATAGCAAAAAAATAATTGCAGGGTTTGGTAAAAAAAGGTCACAAAAATAAGTATATATTAAACACAAACTTTTAAAATTCACAAGCATTAACATATTTTATGTGAACTTATATACCACATTCGATTAGATTGATAAAGAAATATTTTTGCACATTTAATAAATAAAATATTTAATCAAAGAATACATTAAATTATTTTTACTTTGTGGCAAAATATTGTTGAATAGTGTTATTAATTTAAAAAAAAATTTTGCAATTATTATTTTTTATTAAAGCTTATATAAAAAAATAAGCATGTTTTTAAAATACATTAGATTATATACCAAAATTTTTAATTGCTAAAATACATATTATTCAAGACATAGCTATCAAATATATCTCATTTTCGAGATAAAATTGTATTATTAATTAAAAGAAAGAAATATTATTTACAACCGAGTGGTTTAAATTGCTGACTATTGACCTGAAAGATATGGATTCGAATCCTATGTATATTTTTTTAACAATCTGTTTTTCCATCCTGATATTCAGAAACACTTCTACACTTTTATTATTAAATCTCACGTGGGTGAATTGTCTATCAGCGATTCATCAGGACAATCATTTTTCTCTTTAATCTTCCTGTCGATCACGTTGTAATCAATTTATATGCTTATTTGTTGAGATATTTTTCTGTCTTGAATTTCCCACTTCTTATTTAACAATTATAATTTTTAAGTCTTTGTGAATAATACAGATTAGGACATACCACGAAGCATCCAATATCACTATTAAAATTTTATTTTGGAACCTCCGAGTTTTTTGTCGATCCCCTGTTTAAATCTGTACATCTAAATAGACTTTGTCCTTCGGTTCGATATTTAATCGAACTGGAGGACATGTTTTCTTTCTCATGATAATCCTAACATGGACAGACCAAAGCTCATTTGCCTTTGTATCTGGATTCTCATGAGAAGCCATAATACTGTGTCAGCAAAGGTTGCGTAAGTTATTCTTGTTTGTAGTTGGCAAGTCTGCTGTACTTATATATTATATTATTAAGTACAGTACTAGCGCTAGTACACCGTCCTGAGCTACTTCAGATTTTATTGAATAGACGAAATATTTTTCCTCTTGAGATTTTACTATAAAATATCACTTAGATATGATTTTACAATTTCATATATAGCTGAGGTAGTGCCAATAAAGCTTGACTTATATGCGAAAAAGCAGCTAAGCTTTCTTATAATGTAGATTTTTTTATTAATATCGGTGTATTTGTTAAATGCGATGCTCTTGCAGAAAGTCAAATTGGTGGCTTGGGATTATCTCTCATTGCTGTAGTATTGAATTTATTCTATGTAACAGTAGCCTCTCAATTTTTTTTTTAGTAAAAAGTTAAAAGACTTATTGGCTTGAAAGATTTTACGTTCCCTGGGTGCTTGCCTGGTTTTTGAATAAAGATAACCTGTGCCATCTTCCATTGTGTTGGAAAATATTGGAGGCTTAATATTATATTGCATTGAAAACGTTTGTAGTCATTTTTATATCTTGCATGCTTAAGATATTTTTTACTACTTAAGTTATTTTTATTAATGATATTTACTAAGGGAAGTCGAGTTGATATGGTGCTTCCAAAAATTACAATTTCTTCTTTTTCATATTTTAGACATGATGCTAGAAATGGTTCGAGAATGCATGTATTTTTATTCATTACTTCTTACTTATTTTCATTTGGTATATGCATTTTTGGTTATTTGATTTTTTGTTGCTTTCTGGAGAGAACAACTTGTTGCCTTAGTTACAGTTAATTTTTTTAGATAGTCTTTTATTAATTGATTCTTTACAATGCTGTTTTTTTTCTTGGGGGTGTTGGGTGTGGCTTCCTTAATGTGAGCAACTGCTTGATCCTATTTTTTTTTAAAGGGAGCATCTAGTTGGTTTTTTTTTGATAATAATGACACATTTAATTAAAGAGTTAAATAAACTAGCACGATAGACGAGTGGTATAAGTCGCTGACTAATGCCCTGAACGACCTGGGTTTGAATTCTATTTGGATCTTATTGTTTTTCATTTTTTTTTCGTATCTGGGACATCAGAATTAGTACTTATTAGATAATTATTAATTCGATAATGTATAGAACAGCACAATGTATAAAGCTATGCAATTATTAAACAATATTTTTTCTGTCTACTACCTATAGCATATAATAAAAAAATGCACAGATATCTTCTATTAAGGGTAATAAAATTAAATTGTTCTTCTACCACAATCTGTGATATTATCAGTAAGCCCCCTTCAATTAATTAAACGACCTGTCTATAATTGAAGTATATTTTTAACGCTAGTCACAAGCCAGGAATTCTTATTAAGTCGTATTCGCGTTGTATGCACGAGTGAAAAGTTAAATATTCTATTTCGAAGCGATGTGTAATTTTCATCTCGTTAAAAAAACCCGACCAAAAAACCCGCTGGGTGAGATTACTGCAGCAATTACCATGCGACTTAGACACATAAGAAAACTGTAATGGTCATAAATTTATAGACATTTTAGTCAAATATGTGCTACGATACAAATTGTTTTTTTTATGTACGTAACATTTTTCAATAGTAATAAATCATGTGATGTTTTGATGGAAAAAACATCAATAATATATAATGTAGTATCAGGTAGTACAAGATGGGTATAAATATTTTTTACACTATACTTTGTCAAAAACTTACATGAGATTGATGTTTATTTTTTTTTCGTTCAAATTTATGAATAATGAAATGGTGATACAATTTCACTTTTATTAAATGGATTTATATTTATAGTTAAAATATTCAATGTATTTATAATTATATATTTCATTATGAATCTGCAGGGTTATTGAAAATATTATTTATTGCCATAAATTATTTGTATCTAATATGATAAAACAGGTAATAAAGAATTAGATGTTTTTAGCAGCAAGTTGGATTATAGTATTTGTTCATAATATTAACCTTAAAAGTAAATTGTTTTATATTGTAAGGCTTATTTTGGTTTAGTAAAATGTTTCTTTTTTATCACCTGTTATTTTTATAGCTCAGTTAATTGACTTCCAATTTTTTTCTGAAATGTTATCTATGGCAATTTATATATCTTGACAAGAATTAGTAGATTTAGATATTGAATCATACTATTTCATGGTTTTATTTTTTGCTAGCTAAATACATTTTATTTAAATATGGTGTTACTGATTCAGTAAATTTTTAACTATAGACAATTTTTTTTATTCGTCGTTAATAAATTGATACAATTTGTAGATTACAATATATATTAGTTGTATGTTATTAAATATTGAATCAGTATTTCTTTGTAATAATATACATACTCTTTGACTGTTTATTGATACTACTAATAAAAAAATGATTTATCTCGCTAAATTGTACACGAGCATAACTCGCGCCACTCGGCGTTATAAATCCGCTAATTAACAGCGGCAATTACTATCCAGATAAACTCACTGGTTTTAAACGCAAGCATTTAACTAAATGCAGAATTTCTAGTAGAACAAGAACACTAAAGTCTAGAGTGGCTAATAGCCGATTCGTGCAGGGTAATTAAACGTAGTTCTTAGACTTAACGCCTACGCGGCAAACATAGAGAGCTTTTTTAACTGAAAATCTTTCGACTGAAAGCTTCGAGCTTCGGCGAACCGAACCGCCTTAATCGAAGTTCGCATAATTTATATATAAATGGTAGCCGGAACCGGACAGGGCATAAATTACACGGCTGGCAAAATAACGCGATCGGCTAAACACAAACCAGTCCTTGCTGGTTGCAGTCATTAGAGTGCATCAAACGTATGGTTTGTGATGTCAGGGAACGAAGACGCCTCAATTTCAATTTCCTTGCTGAGGTCGCGTGGATGGAGAACGAGATGTGTCTTCTGACGCCTGAGAATGTGAGGCAGGTGTAGCAAAATCTATGAGACGTGACTTTAGCATGGCAGAGCTTCTATAAAATAAAACACATGAAATATGTATAAGTTCTATCTTCATTTTACGATTTTCCTCGCCCATCGATTTTAATGGTAGTTAATCAGACTGGTCATCTACTCTTATGCGTTAATTCAGATAATTCAGTCAGGAAGTATTTATTTGCTGGAATACTCTTGTGCTCTCAAATAAGTATAGTTCGTAGTTTATCGAATACTAAAATCCATGCATTCTTTCACTGCAAATATGCCTCGCATAATCTTTCTCTTAATTTACAGTAATATCCTCGTGCCTTTTAGTTTATAGTCCAATATGCAACACTGTTTTATATTTATAATTTTTCTGATTTTTGTGTCAGGGTTTTTTTTAAGGTAAAGTTTATTTTTTTGTGCAACAATTGGAATTATTACGTACATTTTGTGTATGTTGATTATACTTTAATTGTTTCTTGACTCTAGGTTTCTAAAGATAAAAGATTTCAGAAGTTGAGAAGGATCGAAGAGTGAAGCGGCGGCTTCTACGATCTTTGATGGTCTGAAAATATTAGTCAAAGGTCGTACAAATTTAGTGGGTTCAAGCTTGATAGTTCTTAAAGTATAGCTATTTAAAATCCCGAATGAATATTTATTATCCAACATGGATTGTGATGCTAGGAAACCATCAATAATAATCGTGATCGAGAATGTATGTGAAGTACTTTGTTGTCGCACAGCCGACTATGCTAATGAACCAGTGGATATATGCTCATTTATAAGGAGCATTGCGAACATATAAGTGTTCTTTAGCTCTTCAATTCCGAAGTAGACGTTCAAGTGAAAAATTCAGTAGAGGGGAGTATTTAAAAAATGATCGTTAGTTGCTCGCATTTCCGTATTTATATAAAAGACCCTTTCGAGTTTGTTTTCCATCCCTTTCGGTGGAACGGCCGAGTTTTGGAACAGATTCCTATTTGAGTAGCAATCGGGTTACCCTTTCTCAACGCATTTTCGATGGATGCATTTAATCTTTCTGATTCATAGTACCACATCTCATGCGGGGCCGATCGAGCGTAAGTTAATGAGCGACGCGGGCGTATTCGGGTCGCGCGAGCAATTAGTCGCGACAGCATATAAATCATTAAAACATTTTAAATCTTTACGATAAAAAAAAGAAGAAATATAAACACTCACCAAAAAAAAAACTAATTTATTTGCATTAGGTAAACTGAAAACGTTCGAAGAATATGCATAAAAAATATAAACAAGATCGAAGAATATGCATAAAAAATATAAACAAGATCGGGATTTTTTTTTTATCTTGGCCACATGTGGCAATTACGCATGTAGGATTGGGGACAGGCCCGAATTATATTCGTATAATAAAGTTAACGAAAATTTAACAGATGTCACTGTAAATCATAAATATAATAATATAATTTTCGATCTCGACCTAAACACATGTAAGGGTGAGGACAGTCTCGAATTCTACTCGTAAAAATTTTTTTTTAACAAAAACTCACAGATGTCACTGTAAACCATAAATAAAAGAATATAATAAACAGAACTGTGATCACAGTCTCCCGCTACCGCGGTAAAGATTTTGGTAATTGTAATCACAGTCTCCCGCATACAACGATTGGCGGACTGAGGACTGTGATACTCGTCTCCCGCATGAGATGTGGTACAGTAATAATATAAAAACCTCGATATATCGGACTATTGCGGGTGAGGTAGTGTCCATTAAAGTTTAAAGTCTGTTATATAAAAGTAGGTTTTCCGAATGTGTTTTTTTAGTAATAAAACAAACGGCATTATACAATTTCAGTGAAGTTTCCATTAATGGATTGAAAATATTATGTGATATTAAACAATGATGATGTAGGTCAGAATTTTTTTTTATCAAATTAAAATAAATAAACAATCACTTTTCGAAAGCACATTATTTGAATGTAGGTATAAAGGTAAAGATAAGACGTGGTTATTATGCGCAGAACATTGTTTTCAAGATGTTCTTAACAATTTTCACATTTGAACGGATATCTTGTCCGTTTTATCTACATTATTTTTAAACAATTTTACATACTAAAATTGGCTTAGTCATTTAATAGCATCATGCTTGTAAATTTTGCTAAAAGCTTTTTGACCGTTTTAGATGTACTGATTTAATCCTTGCATTAGATTTTCTAACCGTTGAACGATTGGGTGGTTCAATTGATAAACAGGACATAACAATATTTATGTAAACTTGGTTTAAATAAACATAGCATATGTATATGTATGTTTACTTTGATTACATCTGCCAATCATATTAGTCTAATCTGCTTGACTTTTACATATTTCAAAATCCTGTCAAGATACAAATTTAAGATCGCAAATAAATGACATATGACAAGTTTATATATTTTACCCGATAGTACTGTTGTTTTTAACAATCTTTCTTAAAGTATTTTGCATTGTTACATTGCCATTAAATTTTATTTAGGGTAACTATTTAGCAATTAAAATTTTATTGAAAATATTACGCTGTATCATATTTTAATAAAAAAACAGCAATACGAACAATAAAAATAAATCATTTGTGATGTATTGTAAAACGTTTTAGATATTTAAGTGTCAGAGATAGTTGAAAAATCGATCATAAAAAAAAATTAGAAGTGGAAAACCAGTAATAGTGAATGATGTCAGCTTCCAAAAGAATAAAACTACAACTATTGAAATAATTTTTGATAAACATAATCAAGTGTGCAGGTGCACGGTAAAAAAACTGGACAAGGTGTGAACTGTGTAAATGGATAGCTTTGGAAGTTAAAAATGCTATTTTTACTATATCTGATAACTGGAGACGAAAAATGGGTTCTATATTCGAAAAAGTAGAGAAAAAATAATGACAATATAAAGGATAATCTTAACAAAAAAGTAGTTTTGTGTCTGGTGTAATTGTAAGGGCATAGCTTATTTTTAGGCACTCTAACAACAAATGTATAGCTTTGTTGTATTTAGCTGGATCGTTTAGATGCAGAAATTAAAAAGTACGGGTTTATTAATAGCTAGTAAAATTAACATAAAATAAAATCTAGGTCTTTAGATGAAAGACAATACGCCATTCTACATAATTTTTAATTATAGACTATAAACTTAGTTAGACTTTTAGAGGTCAAAAAATATAATAATCATGATTTTTTAGAGGTCAAAAAATATAATAATCATGATCAGGTAGAATCAGGAATCTCTGTTTATTTTACCTCAAAAACAGCCACGTTTTATGAAAGAGACATTGACAGCAATTTAAATAATTGCTTCATTTAAAAAATGATATAGCTTTTTGATCCACTTACATATATTTATTTCATGGACTATTTAAATGCGCCATATATAAAATAATTGTTCCATAAAACGAAGTTTTCGTGCATTACTATTGGATAGGTTAGGTGCGAGTGAGCGGTAGCGAGCGAGCATTGTTCAGAACAGTGAACATCTTATAAATAATTCTCTGCAACAAATCCTTTTCCAAAGAAAAAATCTGAATTTACTTTACAAAAATTCTTACAAAGAAACCTTATTATTCACAAACAATTTGTTTTATGGAACAAAATATTTATTAAAATGCATATATTTCTCAAAATAATTTCCTGATAAATAGTACCCTATTTTTAAATCATATGGTGTAAAAAGCACAGGAAAGTACATCCCCTTGTTCAACTATCTGAATTAGCATCTTTAGCACTTCCAAGCAATCCATTACTGGACACAATTTTTTGTGTATTATTTTATTCTTATTTATCTTAAAATTTAGAAATATTTATTAAGTGACAATGATTCATTCCTGTGTATTGTGAATTAGCAATTCTTTAATTTTTTTATTTATTTTAATTTTTAAGCAAAGTAACGCTACTTGTCAACTTGACAAGACCTTTATTTTTTCAATCTCATACATAAGATAGGCAAATAATCACTAAAGATACATATAAAATGAAAATTCTAATAAAATTAATAAAATAAGACTATAATAATTGTATGTATACATCCTTAGTAATGCTCACGAATCAAATGACTATAATACAGAATTACGAACGATTCAAAACAAGCCGTGTTCGTGACATCCGACATCTAATTAAGTTATGGCTTTAATTACCAACATCACAGAAGACGGATACATAGAGGAAATATTACTTGTGAATATAGGGAAATTCAGATTGAGGAGTTTTAATATATTATTTCATTATTTATTTTTATTTGTTGAATTGTGCATATAAAATTATTGTAATATGTCACATTTTATTATTTTTTAGATATTGGATATAAATATCTTTTATATATAGGGATTTCTTTAGAAAATTAAGATCCTTAATTATTTGATTATATTAAATTCTTTAGTGCTAAATATGTAAATATTATATTATACTTTGTTAATAATATAAGCATCTTTTAAATCACTAATAAAGCATAATTTTTTTCGAAAACCAGAAAGATATTTTATGAATATTATAGCGTCTGCTCTTTGAAGATTTGTACCCATCGATACGTTCATGGAATACTGCAACAAGTTAACATAGGATCATAAATGGACTTCCTACACATTTATTCAAGAGCAACATTCATCAAACAGTACTACGTGGAAGCTATGTGGGAACATGTCACGCAGCCGCAAGCAGAAATCAGATCAACTCGGTTGCATCATAAAAGCATATATAATATCCTATAAAACAGGACCTTGGAAACCTAGCGCCTTAGCATTTAAGATTAGTTGAGCTTCGAGAATCCGTTAGAGAGAGCACTTGGCTTCTTTGGCAGGTGTATCGATAAAGGCATTTAATATCGATAAAGAAATGATCGATAGGTCTTTACTGATGATTTATCATAAACATATCTTAACTGAAACAATGATTAAGCCAGTGAATGGACTTATCTATACAAGTCGAACAACAACGACGAAGAAAGGCTTTTAATTACCGTTTCTGTAATTAAGTTATCGTGCAAGATTCCGACGTCGTGTAAGACGCTTTAATAAAGTTTTCCGTGTGATTAATGTGATTTTAATTTAACTGCAAATTAGTTAAGCTAATATTCCATGGGTTATATGCAAAAGTTGCATAAACTTGCAATCGAAGTACTAGCAAGGTATAGTTTCGTTAATGTGGCTATTTGAAAAGCTCCGATCGTAAAAATACAAGTTTTTAGACACATTGGAATATTTATAATACTTTCAACCATAAAAATGTTGTTATTTTTTATTATTGAATATTCATCGTACAGAGTTTAACCACACAAGTGAATTAGCATGTAAAACCTGTTTATTAATTATAGGAGTGTACGTTGTTTTATGTATATTATAATATAAGATCGTCTAGCATTTTAAGTTATAATTAAGATGTGTTATAATATAGTTGAGCGTTTTAGGTGGGCGAGCTTAATATACATTATTTTATAATTGACCTCATAAAAGAGTAGTTGTATATAGTTCAATATGAGCGACATATTGAGATTCTTAAATTTAAATTTATTTCTTGATGCATGTTTTGATATGCAACTAGCGTTTCTTCACAAGAATTCTCATTTCTTTATAGAAATTTTAAATTAAAATTAAATTTGTACGAATATGCTTAAAATGTTTACAATCACTGCCCTTTTTATAACGCTGCATAATTAAAGGCTAGTTTATGTCTAATATACATACTTCTTGTAAAGTTTTAATATGTTTCTGGGAATGAAAAAAAATGTTTACAATTTTTTAACACTCGAACTCGATTAAAATAAGATATTCAGATAAGAATCCTTTCCGAAGGTGTTTGTGCCAGATGTTTGAAAATGTGTATACTTTCTCGGAAGATCGAAAGTATTTGAATGAGCAACAATTTGTTTGCGGTTTTCTATTACACTAACCGGCCGGCGGTTTTATCTTTGCTTTGGTGGTCTAGGAACCCGCTTCTATAAGAAGAAATTGCGCATACATATCAGCAAAATGCAGAACGATTTAGGGCTATTTATATTTTTTCTTTTTCAATAATCCAAAAAGTTTTTTTTATTTATAATTTTTTTGGCCTTACTTTTCTTGTTAAAATAATTTAAAAATATAAATTCTAAGCTAAGCTCGAATTTTCAACGGGCAATTAAAGAGAAATTATATAATCGAAAAAATCAGACATTGTTTTTAATAATTAAATATTTACAAAATTCAGAATCTTTCACCAGTCAACAAAATAATGAATTCTTTAGTTATTCTTCAAAATCAAAAATATTTATAATGGGGAAAGAAATTATTCGCAGAATCATTTTATAGTCAGAATATTGTTAAAAACAACTAACCAAAAATTAAATTAAGCTTTTAAGCATACTGTTTTTAACAAATTGAATATTGAAATTAAATTTATTATTTTGATAAAAATTTTAAAACTAAATAAAATAATTTAAAACTTATTGTAGTTATAAAACTTTTATAAAGAGGCTTTATTACTTTTATAGCAAACTGAAATGTAATTCTATATAGTTAGTTTATATTAAATTTGAATACAGAAAAGTAAGGTTAATTATCTAATTTTTAGATATTAAAAAAATATATTATAAAATGATGGATTTTGGATAAGAGTTAATGAATAGTTTGTATATTATACATGTATTTTATATATATAAAAAATGTATCTTAAAATTTCTTATTTAAATTAATAATATGATACTCTGAAAGCTTACTAATAAGAGCTAATATATCTTAGTTAATAATATTGTTTTCGCAAAATCACCCCTCGAGTGTTAAATTGCCACATTTAGCAGTACCATGAAAAGGCGGAAAACCGTGGTTAACCTTCGATAAAACCTCAAAAATACAGCTTTTAAATAAAATTAACTACATCTACCCACACAATAATAATAAGTATACACTTATACGTAAACCACAGCCATATCGTTTACGTATCCAACGGTATCGGTGGTATATAACGCTAGGAGCAAACAAATACAGTAACGCCATCAACTCGAATATATAACGATCTCCTACATCCGATAGCATAATCCATTACTTTGAACATGCATAGCGTAAAACGGTTCATATCCTCGTGGCTTACCCTGTTATTCGTTAAAGTCCTTAAGTGTCCCACAACAGGTTTCTTTTCCTAGAGCGGGCCCGTCAAACGATCCTCCAGAGAACGTCTTTAAATTGCCCTATCGATGCAACCGGTTGATTTTTTTCTCATATATATTCTCGACTTGCCATTTATGTGTGTATATCGTTTGCGAGCTTACGTCTTAAGCTGCCGAAGAAAACTTGTTGCACGAAAGCTGTCTCGCAATTCGCGTTTGAATTCACTCGATAAAGCTTCCAACTTATTGGTGCGATTAATAAAGAACGCTGATGAGGATCGCCATGGTGATAAAATGTAGCGAAGAATCTGCTGGCGAATTGCCGTGGATGATTATAGAAGAAAATCTGGATTAGATTTGTACAATGTGCAGAATCCGTAATTCAACATTTAATTAAAACAAATTAACATTCTAGAGCCATAGATACGATAGCGTAATGTTATACTTTAATCGCTAGGCATTAAATCATTCGCACGATTTAAGTGAATAGTTTATGCTATTGATTCATTTAAAGCTTAACACAAAGCTACTAAATTCGTGCCGTTTAAATTGCTTTACAATATATATTTTATGTTTATACTTGTAATAATATTTTTCGTAATTTTCATTGCCCATAAACGGGTAGAAGAATAACAATTTAACTAGTACATTAAGTATTTGTTAAATTAACTTTTAAATTAGGGCTAAAATGAGTTAAAATACATACTTAACATGTTCTTGCCAAATATTTTTTTAAGTTCTGTAGGTATTTCTTGTTATTAAAAAATACTATAAAAGAGCAAAAATATAAAATATATTTTTCATGAATCTGTTGAGTAATTAGGTAAAACTGGTATTTATTTTCAATTAATCTAATTTGACATTTAAAAAAAATGAGATTAATTTATTCTTTATCACAATATCTTTAAGATGTTTGTTTGTGTATGTATTATAATATATTAATATTTTTTCAAAAAATATTATTACATAAAATAGCTATTAACATATTTTATATTATTAGGTATAAATATATCTATAAATAACTGTAAATTATTATACATTGCACAGTGAGATAATTTTTAATGAAAAAACTGTGTATAAAATAAATTTATGAAACCATCGAACATATATATTTTACAAAGGGTTTGCTGTAATTGTGGCTCTAAAACCGAAATTTATCAAAAAAATCATATTATAAAGAAAATATGGTAATATATACAACAGTTTTATTTTATAAACAGCTAATTAAACCAGTAATAACATACGATAGGTATTAAGTAACAATAATGACTATTTTTTTAATGAGTTAGTTTATACAAATTAAAGCAATCAAAATGTATACCACGCCTTTTTATACCAGCCTTAAAAAACTTTATAGTAGATTGTTATTGCCTTAAGTTAAAGAACATTGTCACGTTCATATCGTAAAAACAGAAAATTTGGTGCAATTTCTATTTTCTCCTCTTTTAATTTTAGCCACAAATGTTTTATGTCATATTTTATTAAATTGTAGCTTATAACAACCGTTTTAGCTAATAATAACTGGTTTATAACAATTTTCATGTAAATATGAAAATGATTATAAACCAGTAACACGTATGCATATATGCATGTAAAATTATTTACCAAAATTGGTGACTACGATGAGAGCAAAATTTAATTTTAGTATAAACATAAAATGCATAAATACAGCTTAATTTCTAGATATACATTAAATTTTCAGTAGCTCTAACTCATTTATGTATTTATATTTTACTTTGAGGTTTTTATTTTATTTTTCTTTATTCTTTATTTTATCTTTAAACTTCCTTTTGTAAACTGAAATATAAGTTTAAAGCAGCAACTTGTAATTAAGTTTAAATAAAGCATGTATTTTCCTGTATTCTTATTCATATGAAAAAATTTTGGTATATTGCTTAAATAAACCTAAACTTATTATGTATAGTAAAAATCACTCGATAGTTTTAGAATTTTTTTCTTATTGGATGTTTTCGATATGATAAAAATCAAAAAGATTATTGCAAATGTAAAGCAATTAAAATGAAAAATCAATATATTTGAAAAAATGTATATATGTAGTAAGTAAACATAAAAAAGTCCCCAAGAGTTGTGTAACAAAGATTTCCTAAGTAATGCTTTGAAAAATTGTAAAAAAAATATAGTGTTATTAAATATTAAGGTAGTAGTCATAATTTTTTTTTACATATTCAATTTAATGTACACAAATATTATATATTGATATTTTAAGCATATTTTTAATAAAAGCTGTTCTATAGTTTTTTTGTGGAATTAATAACATAAAATTCCAGTTTTTAAGATATACATAGTTAACAAAAATATTGTAAAAAATATAATTTAAGATATATTATTATATTGTCTTTCTCTTATTTTTGTGTGATATTTTATTTATTTATAAGTTTATTTATATTTATTGTCATACATATTTATTATATTAACTGAAAAAAATCACTCCAATAAAGGTAATCATTGCAAAATGTTTTAAAAATTAAAAAATAATTATTAAGCTATCTATTAAACTCAAAATATTCTCTCTATCTTAAGTACGAGATTTTCAAGCACTATTTAATATATATTTTTTACTACATCATTAAGAAATAATACTGTTAAATAAAAATAATGTTTTTATTAGTTTTGCTGATATTTGCTGATACTGATTTTTTAAAAGCAAATTAAATTTTTTTAAATAATTTTTCGACAAAATTTATAAAAACTGGTACATTTCTTTAAAATCTTGAATTTTAAAAGTAAAAAAAAATATTGCAACAAATAGAATCATTTCAATGAAACTTTTAAACATATATTCTTTGGAATTATGAAATATATACTAATATTTCATTGCTCATTTTTTAATAATTAAAATGGCTTGTAAGCTAAGCTACAGAAATATTTTTTTTCTGACTTGTTTTGGGATCTTAAATTGACACAAAGTCTAAAATATGCCAATTGTCATTTTTTACGCCATACTATAAAAAATGTTTTGTAAAAAGCGTATAAACGGATATTAATTTTAGCGTCATTGATAAATCGTTTTTTATTTAAGATAATAAATTGTTTGTTGTCGTAGGAAAAATATATTTTGTTACCTATTGGATCATCAAACGAGGAAAATCTGCTCAAAATACGGTATTGTGTATATATAAATGAGTATTTTTACTTCACCTTTCGTCGAAAGTATAAAAAAACGATTACTCACGTTAATAATCTCACACTTCAATGACCCACAGTACTCTGCCATGAATGTATAGGCATTTATACAAACATAAGCCTCGGCGGGAGGTCCAGACCCAGAATGACTATGAACATTAATAAAAAAAGTTGTAATGGATCGTTCGGGTGTGGTTTGTATCGCCGACAAATATCGCATTAAGTCGATATTCGATTAAATCGCTCTTAATTCCCACTTAATGACTAAACCAGTGGCAGTTAATTATTTTAGATTCAGTGTCTGTAACGTTACAATAATTCGATTATAAAAAGTTTTACTATTGCTAATAATATATTTGGCTTTATGATCGCATGTGCTTATAAATGAAATCAGTGAGGCGTGAATTTTATTTAAGTAGTTTACAATGCTCCAATTATGCAACCACATATGAATATCATATGTGTCTCTGCGCTTGGATTGATATTGTTTTATTATGCGTAATGTATTGTTCGTTGAGCAAAAAATTGCGGTTTAACATGTACATATTTATAATATATAGATACATACATATGTCCTAAGGCATAATATAGTATATGTATTTTATGAGGACCAGTTCCCAAATCGAACTGGATTCGACGTCAAATTATACTGAAATTTACTACTTGTTCGCAATGCTTTCTCTTGCTCTTTTATCCCCATGTGAAAAATATTTTCCCATCGTTCTTTAAAAATATAGCAAAGTCATAGTCGGTGTTTCGATAGATAAAAATCCACGCTGTGAAATTGTTTAAAATATATAAATATACCAATAGGCTCACAGAATGGCAATATTTTTTGTTCAATACTAAAAGAGACCGACAACAAAAAGATATGTAGTAATTATTTCTTGCGATTGAATCGATCTCTGTGGTCCACTCTGTACTGACATTGCATTTTTTTTGTTAATAAGTTGCAAATTATAATAAAGTGATTAAAATATATATCAAACCCGTTAACTTCTATTTATTACATATTCTTAAGCTCCGTTAAATATTATGGTACTTGCTCACATAATAAAGTAGTTCACCAAATGACATATAACGGAATCCTTGCAAGAAAGCAATTATAAAGCATTAAAAGTAATTATTGAGTATCCATTAAAGAAATTTACAACAAATATAAATATTATTAATAAAAAAAGCAACGGTCTAAGAACTAACGAAGATAACCATTCAATTAAATAATTTGGTAACATTGAACCGCTTAATTACGTTATATTTTAATTACACAGTATTTAATAGATTGAATCGACTCCATAAAATCACTATTTTTCTATTTAATCCGTTAAATAATTAAACGAATAGCTAATCTAACCATGTTTGTAATGGTATTCAATAGTATAACTTAACAGCTAACTAAACCGATAAATAATTTATGATATACATATAAATATAAAACTCCTAATACATATTATAAAATACAATTTCTATTAAATATATTTTTTATATAAAAAATGGCCGAGTTATTAAGGCAAATAATTGTTTTACAGTATAATTTTCAAGATTAGACATAAACTTTCGACTTAAAAAAATCATAATAAAAAGTTAGATCGGAAGTGTGTATACAATTGATTGATCTGTAAGTATTGTGCCTCTGAATTGGCCCAACTCTTCAATGAATGATTGACGAGGTCGTAGCTTATGGGAAAAAAATACACTGTGTTCATCTTCATCGGCCTTAATGACGAATCTGACGGATGGAAAAGATTCGAGCTTAGTTAAAAATAACTCAATTAATCATTCCGAATTGAATGTGTATTGACCGATGCGGTTTCAAAGATTGTCAATTTTAATTTATCGACGGCGCTAATGATCGAAATCTGCGTATTTTTTTGTATCGCGAAATGTCAATCATGCTGTCTACTAGCAGCGGATTGATTGAGAGCTCACAAATGACACATTTAACGAGCTCGTTAAACACGATAAATGATTTATATTAGTTACGGAGAAAGCTGTATTTTTTAATAAGCTTGAATTTAATAATAAGAATGTAATTTATTTAATAATGATTGATTTGTTGTTATTAAATTAAATTATTGTAATTAGCAATAATTTGGATTTGTTGTGAAGATCTGGTTCGATCAAAACAACATTAAAACTTTCGTTATATTTTTTTTTTAATATTTAGAAATGGCAAAGAATCAAAAATTAATAATGTAGTGATAATATATAACGTTATGTGTCTAGGAGATTAATAGATGTGATTAATAAAGTGTGATATCTGTTACAGCTTGGAAAAAATTACCCTAAGGCAAACATATCTTTTTCGTTAAAATTTGCGTAGGAATTATTTATTAAATATATTTTTTACATTTTTTTAAATCTTCCGTTGTAACATGACACGCTTAATCTTAATTCATTACATTAAAGATAATCAGTACCAATGATGTAAACAAATTAATACAACAATCAATATCTACAAGTATATAAGTATTAATCATTTTCAGCTAGAGCCGGTTATTTTAGTACAAATTAAATTTTTTTGTGGGATTCGAATCTGTGAGCTCTGAATTATCAGTGTCAACATTACATACATGTAATTATTGTTTCAAGAAAAAAATATTTTCTAAGCAGTATATGATTTAGCGATCGAGAGCGAGGACCTCGAGGAGTAATGAAGCTTAAAGCTTTTATAATCTATATGCTTCGTATTGTATTGTATAAATATAATTAATATTTTCGCTTTTTTATTAAAAAAAATATATTTTTATTGCTATTACTCATTTTTTTATAATGCAATAACAATAAGGAACTGTTTTTTTAATTCCATTATAATAATCTTTCATATTTATTTGTAAAATTAAATGATGATATTATCTGTATTTTCCTCCTAACATTTGACAAAATATTTTAAAATCTTTTTAAATATTACTTCTACGAAAATTATGATTTAGTATACTACATAAAATATATTTATTATATTTAATATGAATGAGAAATACAATTTTAATTTTTATGTGAAATTTGCTATAAAATATATTCAGTATTTATAAAGTATTCCTAATCATAATTTTATATTAGAATTATTATGGTATATACCTTAACTAGTGCATATAGTGTTGAAAAACGATGATTTTTACAGTATTTTTTCAATTTCTTTAAAGGGTTTTGTAAGTAGCATTGTATCATTTTAAATAATCAGGAATATATGAATAGGTCCATATTCCTAAAAAACTATAAGACTATTTCCTTCACATCGATGTTATAATTACACCGTAAAGCTGAGACCAAACGAGATTACTCTCAGAGTGGTATGAAAAATGGCATCACGGCTAGATGTGAAAACGGAACGGGTTTCCAAGCTGTAACCGAGCGTTTCGGTCTCCAAACTACCCCGACCTGTTCAGCCCGATGGATACCGCTAACTCCAGATTCCCAGCTGCTCTTCTGCCCGATCCACCTAAGGCATCAAGCCAAGTTCACTGACATTAGGAGATCGAAGAAAATCGCATTACGCACTGTGCATAACCGATTTTGCAGGGACACGTACGTGAGACGTGGTAATGCAGTCGAGACGCCGCCGCCGCTAGCTAACGTTTTCTGGTGTCACAGGGTTTTATACGTGTTGGTGTGTAAGGATCGTTGATAAATGAAGAATGGATACTCTGTGAATCGTGCATGAACGTTATAAAATAAAATAATCTAGTAAAACATAACTTATAGTTGAAAAAATATTTTTTAAATCAATGTTTATTGAATGAAAACTATATGAAAACTAAAATTTATTTTATTATTTTTACAAAAAAAAATTTCAGCAGTTCATCTAAGTACACTAATTGATCTATTGAAACCAACAAGCTTATTGCATATTATTTTCATTAAAAATTAATTCGTATAGCAACAACGAATTCTTTTTACACATGTTACATATTAATTAAATTGTATGTAATTAATTATTTACACGTGTTTCTCATTAATAAGTAATTATCATTATCGTATTATATATCTAGTATAAATATAAATAAATCTACGCCTCATTTATTCCTGGTTTTCAATACCAGGAGGGCGGGCCTTAAAATGGTGCCCTACCGACGTGATCTGAACACGAAAATTTAATTTGAGCTACACCATTTAGATAGCTCCATAAATAAAATGCAAAAGTTATTTTTCGACTTATTGCAATTTACAATAGTTTTTATTTATAAATACATACATATTTGTATGGGGTATGTATCCAATTAGTATGATGAGTGTTGTATTATAAAGTATTAAGTACGAACTTTGCCATATATTTTAGTACATTTCCGAATTTAATACATATTAAAAGTAAATAAATTAATAATCCAAAGAATATTACGGTATTAAAAATATTTATTATAATTTAATGCGCATGCGCAAGACGGCAACATATGCTTGCATATGTGGTATATTTGCGATAGGTATGTAAGAGGGACACCAGCGTGTTAATTAGTGACGACGTCGCACCACTTTTTTATGTTCGATTAATTGGCGTTCGTTATGTTAGTGTGCTCTCGCGTGCGATTAACGCGTTAAATGTTGATTGATGTGTAAGACAGAGTGGTTTTTAACGATGTTGACACAATTGATTACGGATCTCAATCTGATTAAAAGATTTGGTTTGACTACCTATATTATTTATTTAAGAATTTTTAGTATGAGACATTACATCATTTTGTTGAAGCGTAAAATAAATATTTCTGAATAAAGATATGGCTTAATCAACCGTTAGCACACGGCCTTTACAGTTTATTAATATCTAAATATGTTTTCTAAGTGGAGTGAGGAATTATTTTTTATTTTAAATTGTGATGACACATTACAGTCAATTAACTATATTTACACATATTATTTAAATATTAGGTTCATGCGTTTATGTTATACATAGATATGTTTTAATAATATTGATATAAACATGACTTAGATTTAAACATATTATTTTATGGCGCAATAATAAATCAGTAGCTTAATGATATATTACCAATATATATAGATTATGCAAATTATTTGCTTTCAAGTTATGAAAGCAAATGATAAGCAAAATGAATATTTTAACAATTATCTCTCGGCACGCAACGGAAGACTGGTAGCCGCAAACTTGCACCGTTTTACATGCAGACTAATAAATATATATCCGACTTTTACGTCCAGGGCTTCTCAATTAGTGGTTCGTGGATAATTTCGTATTAATAGAAAACTCGTTCTAAAATATAAATATTTATATATTTTTTATGTAATATATTGCTCGCTTCAATAGTTTCAATTAAAAATACTTAATTGCCCGTTGGATATATGTACATATTAAAAAATATAAAAGCAATAGAGTAATAAAATTATTTCAGTACGTGTTTAAGTATCTTTTAAAAAAATTCTTATGGCACTGGATATAGAAAACGTAATATGCCATATATAACGTAAAACTTAAATGAGTTCGTTAAAAATTGGATTACGTTGGAATTGGATTTATAACGACTTGTCGATCGTTGTACGTGATGGGAAAAAGTTTATGGCGTTATACAATTCGAAATTCCAATTTTATACATTGGACCTATATAGTCATTATCATAATGTACGATGATTAACAATAAAAATATATGACGCTGTAGCATAAAATGAGCTAAAATGTGAATAAGTGATACGATAATAAGACCTATAAAATTAATTCAATGGTCGTTTCATAAGCTTGTATCTTCCATTTTTTTATTTCTTACATAAATACATACACATTAGATATATAATTATATGTCGTAAAAATACCACACACAAACTTATTCCACCGTGGTCTAATTATATAATACATGTCAAGACCTGTGCGCGTAATGGTCAGTAATAAAATTGTATTGAAAATGCATATAATAATTATTTTAAACCTACACCGTAACAGTTATATAAGATACACGCTGATAAGATCTGATTTTAAACGATGATGCGTCGGAATTCATAATGAATATGTTACACTACAAAATTAGTAATGACACTTGTCTTTCAAAAGCATAGAATGAATTGACCTTTGGGCGGGGAATATGTTAAACAATCAATATACGGTAGTGAAAAGGTACTGTTTGATAGATTGACACGTATATAATCTGATTGGTACCATTCATTCAGGATGAAAAAAATACAAAATAAACGATTATCAAACCTTACGCGTCGTTAAATAATTCGTTAAAAATCAGAATCGTGTTCGGCACAAATTTATCGTGTTCAACATTTGATCTAAAGCGATGTTGAATATTTATAGATTTTTTATAATGTTGACGATGTTCTTTCACAAGTGACACGTCGTAAAAGTGCCGTTGATAATTAGAACGTTCCTGATAGATTAATAAAAAAACGTGTTGTTGTTAATTAATGGTTAGCAAAAAAAAAACACCTTTTAAATTAAGTTGTTTGCTTTTAAAAATTTGTATGCGATTATTTATAGTTTAATTAAATTTATTATTAATGTTTTTTGCATTTGTATGACGAGATAAAGTCGTATATGATATTACGTGAATTAAACAAATCTAATCTAAAATTAGAATATTGGTCACAGTAGTTCAATATAACATTGTGTCAGTTAAAGGACTATTGCTTATAAAGGTTTTTCTTTGCTTCTTTAAAACACAAGCAACTTAAATCTATAAGATATAAAAAATAAATAAAAAACTGTGTGTCATAGCAGACCCGCAGAAACTATAAATCAAACATGAGGATATTGTGAATAAGAGTTACAACAAAAACAAGTTTAAAAATCCATAAAGGAAGTTATTAAAATTATTAATAATATCACGAACAGTGGTCAGATTCAGGGACTCTAATAAAGTTCAAGAATAGTGAAGACATGTTTGTAATACAAATATAAAATGGTTGGATTTATATCAGCGGTTTCCAACCTGGGAGGCGCGCCTCCCAGGGGAGGCGCGGACTATTGCCAGGGGAGGCGCCAACATTTTTTAATGAATTATTTTTTATACCATAATATCCACAAATGAATAAAACTTGATATATTAATGTAACAGTGAAAATTCAGTGCATGAATGTTCATTTTTTTACATTTAAATATATTTAATTCCTATTAAAAAAATTATCTGGAGCGGAGAAATTTAAAAATGGCGCGTTTGCAAACGCTCTGTTTCGGTAATACACAAAACGACCGCTAGTTGCATAAAACAATAACCTCACATTTAAATGTCACTCGTGTCAACTGAAGCGTGTCGGCAGGGCGTGATATTGTTTTTTTTTAATTGTTTCTGACGTGATTTCTTCTTGAAAATAATCGTTAGTATATTTTAAACTTCATTTTTAAAAATATTTTTTAGACGAATGGATAAATTTTTGAGTGGTTACAAGAGAAAAGTCAACAATAATGAAGATACTGATGCTGATACTAGTGGGAATAAAATCAAAAAAGTACAAGGAAGTAAAGCTCCCAAGAAAAGACAATACAGTTCATCCTATTTATCATTAGGATTCACTAGTGTCATTATAGATGGCTTGGAAAAACCAATGTGTTTGTTGTGTTCGAAAGTTTTGGCTTCAGATAGTATGAGACCAGTCAAATTAAAACGGCACCATGAAACTCTACATTCTGAATACGTTGATAAGTCCATAGAATATTTTGAAAGAAAATTGGATGAGCTTAATAATCAAAAGCAAACGTTCAAAAATATTCTTTCTGTATCACCAAATGCATTATTGGCTTCGTACCATGTCTCTTACCGAATCGCAAAATGTAAGAAACCACATACAATAGGAGAAACTCTAATTTTACCAGCAGCTATTGATATGGTTCGAATAATGTTCGGCGAATCATATGCAAAACAGTTGCAACAAATTCCGCTTGCTGATAATACAGTCGGAAGAAGAATCAATGATATATCTGAAGATATTTGCGATCAATTAGTTTCTCGGCTGCGTACTTCGAAGATATAGCTAAAGATGCCCATTTAATTGCATATGTTCGATATGTTGTGGAAAATAATATATTAGAAGATATATTATTTTGCAAACCCATTCCTGGAAAGACCACATCCATTGAAATTTTTAATATAATGGACAGTTTTTTTAAAGAAAACGACATAACGTGGAGTAATTGTATTGGACTGTGTACTGACGGAGCTCACTCAATGTCACAGAGCAGCTCTAGTGTCAAAAAATATGAGCGAGGAACTTAACAACATTTTTACAAAAATTATAAAAATTATAAACTACATTAAGAACAGTCCTTTGAGATCTAGGCTGTTTGCAAAGTTGTGTGTAGATATGGAAGCTAATTATACCTCACTTCTGTATTATTGTGAAGTTCGCTGGCTATCTCGTGCAAAAGCGATTCAAAGGGTATTTGAACTCAAAGAAGAAATAACAGCCTTTCTCGAAGAAAATCACCACGAAGAGGCACATTTGTGGACGAACGATAATTTCCTTGTTAAACTTGCCTATTTAGTTGAAATTTTTGGAAAATTGAGCAGTTTGAATAAATCAATGCAGGGATCACAAATGCATCCACTTGTTCAAAAAGACAAAGTAAAAGCTTTCATTAAAAAGTTGAAGTTATGGAAGTCAAATTTACAAAAGAATGAGTTGGACATGTTTTCACTGTCAAAAGATTTCTGGGCCACAGCCAATATTGAAACAAGCAAGAATCTTTTTATTGAACACTTGGATAGTCTAGTGCTGCATTTTTCAAATTATTTTAAAGACCTTGATTTCTCAAAGTTTTTGTGGGTACAGAATCCATTTATCGACGATGAAAACGACAAATTTGAGCTGACAACCATTGAAAAGGAAAAACTTATAGAATTATCATGCGATAGCCTACTAAAACAAAAGTTTCAAAATGAAACCTTAATTCAATTTTGGATGAATCTTAAAGGAGAGTATGAATCTTTGTATTGCAAAGCAATGCAAGTGCTTCTACCGTTTGTAACGTCGTATTTATGCGAAACGGGCTTTTCGGCACTGGCTGCAATGAAAACTAAATATCGCAACAGGTTAGTAGTCGAAAAAGAGATACGAGTGGCACTCTCCACATTGCCCCCAAGATTTGATAAGTTTTGTGCTAATAAACAACAACATCCGTCGCATTAAATTTTTATGCGATAGATGTAGTTGGTTTATTTGTTTAAAAAAACTTATATATAAAAATAAATATACACGTATGTGTATGTTATAACTAAACCTTGTTATTGTTCTGTTAATTGTGGTTTTCAGTTTATTTTTGTAATAAAGTTTTTATTATTTAAAACGTGTCTATATTATTTAATATATTAAAAAAATAAAAGGTAAGGGAGGCGCGGAAATACGCGGAGGCGTAGTAACAAAAAGGTTGGAAACCGCTGATTTATATGGAAAAATAACAGTAAAAAATGTCATTGAATTTCTCTCTTTGTCGATTATGTATATACAAATATATCTATTAAAGCTTTGTCTAAGAAATGATTATATTTGTATAATAAAAATAATTTGCTGATTTATTATACATTCAATACAGCTTTGGGTTATGGTATATAATTATGGATTCTTAAAATAATAATTCCGTTGTAAAAATCTTTAGCAAATATTTATTTATTATTTTTCTACTTTGTATTTGTTATTGATTTTTTTTTAGTTTTTATAGTTTTATTTCGCATTGATTTCACTTAAAAATATTTTTAATTTAAAATTTGAGTTATATTATTTTTTTTTTAATATTCTTGAATCAAAATTTACTACAAATATTATGATATAAGTCAATATTATAATATAATATTTAGCATCTCTTTGTGAACAATAAGTATTACATATAATGAGCAGTAACTCTTAAGTAAAATAGTTTATTATATTACAAATATATGGCCAGTTAATGCTTATGAATAGTCAATAACTTGCCATAAACGGTAAGTGTAAGTAATGTATTGATAAATGGTCAGTAATTTTCCCATAGCCGTTATTTTTTAATTACATTTAAATATAAATTCATTATATTGCTTAGAAGATTGTATTTGATTTTAATAATATATAGAATTTTTACCAATTAAAAAAAAAAGAATTGCCAACTACGGCCACTAAAAACATTTGTGAAGTGGTAGATGCTTCATTATTTATTCACAAATGTCCAAGATGGTTTAAAATATTTCTAACGGAAAATTACGATATCCTGAAAGTAGGAAACCTTAAAAAATAGTCGATGATATTCTGGTTACAGAAATGGAAGCATATCCTACTCAATCTATCCATTAGCTGTCCGTAAAACTTAATTAATCTGATTTAACACTTTGAGTAGTGAGTTAATTTATATACATTTGGTAATTTGTTAGTATACACATAGGAGTGAGTAAATTTTACGTATTTTTCATAATTATTTATGTTGCTAATTATTATTATTTTATATGCATTTATAGTGAATTATAAAAAAATCAGGGATTACTACTTTGATTTATTTTATTTATTTTTTGTGTTAGTATGTTCCAATAATTTTTACACTTAACACTTTTATATTATTAAATTTCGGTAATTTATTTTGCATATTTTTACAATTTTTTTTATATCATTTCAGAGGCTCCCAATATTTAATAAAAAAATAAAATAAAATTTTTCGTACTTTTTTATTTATTGCTATTATTTTATACTAGCTGTCGGTACCTCACTATCGTGAGGTACCGATAGCTAGCGAGTGTGCGAATACCGGACCCTCAACTTTTTGGGTTTTAAATATAATTTTTGCTTCGTTCTGATTTTTTTAAACATTTTTTAAAATTTAATGGTTCAAATTGGACATTACTATTTATGATTTTCAATGATAGACAAAATAGTTCAATCTATAAAAAAGTACTTAACATTTTCAATTCATTTGAAAATAGGTTTACAACTTGACTAAATATTTCCAGAAGAAAACATTTTATATTATTTATTAGATTTACAACGTTAGATTTTATCGTTATATTGAAACTTAGATATTTAATGATACATCTAAATATTGTATATCATTTATGAATAGGTTTAAAACTTGGCTAGATAATAATAAATTAAAAATTGTACTATGAAATTTCAATACAGCGAAGCTCACGGAACCAATGAATAAATTTTGGTATACTGAAAATTCGTTATATTGAACGTAAGGAAGATGATATATTTTATTTTTAATTATCACATTACTACAACATCGAAATAACCTCTTATAAGGTTGACAGATAGTTTTTTGCCCATTTTTAAGGATACTGTATGAAACAATAAAATTTGTGAAAAAAATGTTTTATAAAAAAAGTTTGAGGGTCAGCGAAACACCTGTAATGTCGCTTTTGAACACATCTGTCACACACCACGTCAAGAACGAACTGAATTTGGAGAAATATTGTGTAAAGTTGCAACGTCATTCTTAAATTCAGATCAAAATATTTCGTTATACTGAGATCAGTCTTCGTTATAATGAAAACATTTTGTACGCAAGTTTTTCGGGGACAAATTAAAGATTCGTTATACTGGGAATTTTGTTATTTCGGTATTCGTTACAAAGAGATTTCGTTGTAATATTTTTTAAAATAGGTTTGTAACTTTACTAAATATTATTAAAACAAAAAATATCAAAATGTTTTCAACATAAAAAATAATATTAAAACGTAACATTTTGTATCATTTAAAAGTAGGTTTACAGTTTAATAAATAATAATAATAATAAATAGCATCGGTTACACATCCGCTCAAAAATATTACTGATATGAAAAAATATTTTGTTACACCTTACTAACGCTACAACACAATCGATCATATATAGTTAGTGCAATGTGAGTGATTATAAGTCATTAATTGTGTTTTAGCGTATTTTATGTGTTTGAGTGCCAGTTTTAACGCTGCATAACACAATTATATCATAAATTTAAATTTTCGTAATATAAAAGTTTTTTGGTGACATCATAAGTTACTTTATAATTTAAAAAAAATATTTCTATGTTTTATGTGTAAATATAAAAGTCAGTTTTTAATTACATTTACTAATGAGAAAGAAACAATAAACTAAAGATATCAAGCACCTAATCTGTTACTTTAGACCAAAAGTGCGATTTAAAAATATTAATAATTTTGAAACCTTTGTCTTTTTTGATTAAAAAATATTTTGATTTACATATTTTTTAAAGTAAATGTTTTTCTGCGCAGCATTATATATTTTAATAATTAATGAGTGTAAAAAGTTTTCACTATATTTAAAATTAATAATGAACTAATGATATTTAAAATCTATAATAAATTATTAATATTTAAAATCCATAATAAAATAAAAAATATTTTTAATGTTGAAAAAAATATTTTGAATAAATCTTGAAATTTTATTCTGAAACTTTTAATTTAAAAAATATTTAAATTAGTGTTATACATTTTTGTGTAGTTTAGTTTCAAAGGCGTCAGTAAGATGGATTTTTGCAATACTGTGCGCTTAGTAGTTGGTTGGTAATGAATAGTACTTATTTTGAAACTTTGCCCCTTTTTGTTTAAAATATTTTTTAAAGTAAAGTTTTAAAAATTCTCTAAAAACTAAAACTTTAAATTGCCAACGTTCGCCAAAATTTAGGTACATATTTTTTCTGTATAGAGAAGTTAATACATATCCACATTATTTATACTATATTTTAAATCTGTAAACTAAAAAAATATTTTAAAAAACATTTTTTTTTGTATTTGATGAATTTTATACATATTTTAATAAATTTTATACAATTTAAATCGTTAAAATAAATTTCGCTCGTTAAAATCAATTTCGCTCGTTAAAATCAATTTAGTTCGTTCTCAAGCGCGGGACTTCCCAAATTTGCTTTGACAGTTCTGTCACATCTGGCAAGAAATATGTTATAATCGTGGCATTTTTGTTACAAAGTGACAATTGAAGATGATTCAAGTGATGCAGCATTTGAAATTATAGACAAAACTATAAATTGCGGGTGTGCCAGTAAGTGTTTAGTTATAAATGAATAATATAACACGGTTATTCTAACAAAATTACTATTGACTTTCCAGGATCTAATATTAAAAGACAAACAGCGGTGATTTGGCAATTAAAGGTATACATACCGAAGTTAATTAAACATATTACAATGCTAGTAATAATAAAAAATATATGACATATTGTGACAATTTTGTAGAAGATGAAAAGATGCCAATCTACGTGTTTAATCCTCTACAGTACATCCATCAATTGTGTTCTTCGGTTGTCGTTTAAATTTAATTTATGGATTATATTAGTAGTAATAATGTGTTCAATGTTTACTCTTGATAAGAGTCTTATTGTTTCTTAATTATTTTTCAGAAGCAATGATGGAACAATTTGATGACCTATATGGCTACAACGTAGAATTGGTATATATAAACAAAGAGTTAATCTTCTCGTGTTGAAGTCACTGTCAGCAAGTAATATCTTTTTATAAAGAACATACTACATAAGTTTGATGTAACTGAATATCTTAAATTTGGCTATTCAGAAAGAGGAATGATGGCACAGAACAAAAATTGTACCTATTTTGCCACATCGGAATTAAAAATAACCCACTCTTAGATATTTTGGCTATCGATTATTCCAGGTATGCAATCACATATTTATAATCATTGTAAAATGTCGTTTATTAGATAACATCCAAGAAACTACACATTTATAAGCTGTCCGACAGCGCCGATTTGATCGACGTTAACTTTCAATCCTCACATACTAAGGATATATTACACGTTCATGTTTAAAACATTACTGGTTAATTTAAAATTCTTAAAATCTAACGTATATATGTATTAAATCGGAAAGCAATGATAATGTTTATGTAATATAAAAGTAAAACTCACTTTTCGGCCTCGGAGCCCGGCGACGGGATTTCAAAATTTGAAGATTTCATTACAAAGATTGTTTTATGATTGTTTATCTAATTTAATCAATGTATTCTTCTTATCCTCAACACATTATGTATATATTTAATTTTCATAGTTATAACACATCTAGTTAATTTGCAATCCGATTATTTATAAAAGCAAAAACTCACTTTTAGGCCTCGGAGCCCGTCGCCGGGAATTCAAAATTTGAAAATTTCATTACGAAGATTATTTTATGATTGTTTATCTAGTTTAATCAATGTATTCTTCTAATCCTCAACACATTATGTATATATTTCATTTTTATTCAGTCAAATGACGAATTAATGAAAATTATTGTCGCGTAGCAAAATTTTATTATTAAATAATAATTATTTAAAAGTGTTGTCACGGTACTATCTATGTGAATTTGAATGCTTATTTTTCATTGGTCGACGCTATTTGAATATTTGAATGCTTATTTTTGATTGGTCGAAACAACAGAACGCATTACCGGCCGCTCGAAAATCAATCGGAACAAATTAAATTTTAATTTTTATTATTATTTATTATTATAATTAAATATATTTCCTTTGTTTACGTGTATTGTTACACACCGTTCATACAAAGCGTTACGATTTATAGAGTATAGAATTGAACGGAGAATGTTTCGTTTAAAGTTATGCGCGTCCGGAAGCGACGACGGCTTAGAACAATTATATATAAGATGTAAATAAAATTAGTAAAATAATATATAAATATCTGGGGTACCATTATTTCGGGATTACCTAATATTTAGCAATATATTTTATATGTTACGTTATGTGTTATAAAGTCAAAATATAAATATAACTTAATATAAAGAACAGATATTTAAAACATATTTCAGTAAATTTAATAAATGTATGTTTTTCAGTTATATTAAATTACTAACTAAAAATAATTAAGTACTTTATTTTTAAATGTGCAACAATAATAAGACTTGTTTATATAATTGTAAAATGAATAACTACGATTTTTATTTAAAAAGTTGACTATCAAAACCTTAACGTGAGGTCTTAACAAAAACTTTTCTAAGAATTCTAAACACTGTATCAAATCTGATTTGTATAGAAAAACTTGCAATATTTACATTTAGCTTAACTAAATAACCACTATGTAACTAAGCTTATTAAGCTTTTTAAAGTCATATTTAAGATAATATTAAGCTTTTGATTATTAACTTATTGTAAAAAAAAGTTTTTAATTTAGCACAATAAGCTACAAAGCTTAACGTTAAAATTCTAACAAAAGCAGTAAGCTTTTGATTATATATATTTATTGTAAAGAAAATCTCTTGGAAATATTGAATTGATCGAAATTTCTCAGAATTCGATATACTTGAATTTTTATACTTAAACCATAGATTATTATGTAACAGTATTTTTCTACAGAATTACATAATAATTTAGATCGATATTGCGCAACGCGAAAAATTGTTAATAATGCATTTGAAACATCATGGATTACTACGTTTTAAGAAGCAATTTGAGAGCGTGAAAAATTTCTACATATGCCTCGAGAACAGTATATTATTATCAATTTTCACTCACATTGTTCACACGTATATTGTATCAAAGCTAGAAGAACCGCTTGGATCAAACTGCGATTACACACTGAATCGCGATTTGTTATTATCGAAGATAATTACCCGAATATTCCAATAAGAAATAACACGTATCGGCGCGTAACGTACAAAATTCACAATAAACGGTACAATATTCATATGTAATATATTTATATATTAAAATTTCAGTTGTAAAACTCACCGTGGCGATCGATGTGTGAATTGCCGCTTGACTTGCCCGACAGTTAGACCAATTGCCCTTAAAATAAAAAATATATAAAAAATCACGATAGGTTTATTGCTCAAAATTGCGACTAGTTTTTTTCATATACAAGATTCTGCAACAGGCACGCGACTTGAAAAAAATTCAAAACAAAGACAAGCAATTAACAATTAAATTTGTAATCGCACACGCCGAGTTAAACCTTTTAGTCATCACCGTGTTAAAACTTATGCAAATTAACAATGAGAATAACGGCGATGTTAGTACGCTCGAGCGCGTGTATTCTAGTAATATTTTTTATGTTATAATAATATAAAATAAACTGTTCTAGATTTTTAATCTGTGGAATCGTGGAATAAATTCAAAAGTAACGCGTTTGCACTGTAATTTATGCTCAAGAAAGAATCGTTATGCTTAGATGTTTTTATCTTTGGTTTATTCCTCTATTATAAGAACATGTGCTATAAATTGCAAGATAACAATAAAACAAAAAAGCATGAGTTACTTTTTTTGCTAGTTCATAAATGATAACAAGACTTGTAAAACTTTTTATTAAATGAAATTATGCCAGCACTGCTAGAATCAAACACACATCAAAATAATATATATATATATTTTATATTTTTAAAAGAAAATATTTTTTTATTGTTGAATACATATTACGTGTTTTCAATGAGTGATTTTCAATACCTAATATGTACATTCTAGTTTAATTTTAATTAATTATGACGATATTTATCTGTAAGATTAGGAAATTCTAGGTAAACCTAATCTGTGATGATCGAATTGAATTAAAATTATATATTAATCACTAATTAAATATGGTCATACCCAGATCATTCAGGACTATTGTCCATGACTTATACCAATCATCTATACTATATATAATATAGAGAAAATAAACATATATATATATATATATATATATATATATATATATATATATATATATATATATATATATATATATATATATATATATATATATATATAAATATATATAACAAGTTTAATAAAGGGAAAAATTTGATCACAATTAATAATTTAACTACGGTATATAATACTATCTATTAAAATATATACCAGTACAACTCGTACAAATTTTGATAGTGTCATAATGTTATACTAAATGATACTTATTCTACTGATTTAATTATTTAAAATCTGGTTATAGCGCTATGATAATATGTTTAGAATTATTGCGAATCATAAACAATAAAAATAAAAATTATAGAATTAACTATAGAATACATGCACAAAAAATTATTATATGACAAAAATGAAACTTTTCATACATAACCTTCAACATATAATTAAAATAATGCAATGCTTGTTTTTGCATAGCATAACAGAAAATTATTATGCAATCTGTTATTAAACAAATAAACTAACGATCTATTGCTGTGTATTTTTTATTTACTTTTATTATTGATACAGAGTTCTCAACGTATCCTAATCACATAATAGAGGATTATCTGCATAAAAAACAGCACCATTAAATAAAATGAGATTTTATCTTTCGAACGGTGTAAAAAATCAATATTTCATAACATTAAATTTTAAAGCCTAAAATCTCCTTCTGAAAATTACATATCACACCGCAAGTTGTGCATACAACCGCTGGTTAAACTCAAGCACATAAATCACTAATACGAAAATAACTACGGGCCTTTTGAAAATAAATTCGAGCTGATTGATGTTGGCATGATGAGGTGCAAATTATTACGGGCCAACCATCTGACGATGATCGTATGATATTTTTTTCTTCTGATACTTGCGCCGAAGAATCGATCTTTTCACGTCTCGTTAGTTTTGTTTTTTAATTTTTATTATGGCGAGTGTCGATATCGATTATTAATAGATTGTATGTAAGGAGGCGAGTGCAAATTTCATCTCAATGATTCGGCAATTTGCTATCGGAGATAATTTTTAAATTGCGTTTGATCAGATCTTAATTCATATCAATGGCTGCACTCGATACATAGGAATCAACTTATAATAAAATAATGCATAAATTAAATTGTTAATAAGAAAATATATCGAATTAAATTAATATTTTAGTATTTAAAGTAAAACTAGTTTTACTTCTTTCACTTATGGATAATATATGTCATAATAATATGATCAGTATGATCAAAAGTATTTTTTACATAAATTAAAATTTTGTAAATCTAGTATATATTGAGGGTAATTTGTTTACTATTATTACGTTTTTAATGTAACATAAGTTTTTTAAATTTAATTTTATTGTAGAATGACTTCAAGGACCAATTAAAAGGAGGAAAATTAAAATTGTACTAACATTGGAACGTCGAATCTCAAGTAACTTGGCTTACGAGGGTTTCACAGTACGAAAATTTTAGTGATAACTATCAATACGAGAAGTACGCAAAAAAAAATAATCGGCTGGCGATTAAACGTCCAAACCCCTAATTTTATCCCTTGATTTTAACTTTAATTGAAATTGGATCAGTAGGATCAACAAAATTAAATTCATATGTATTTGCCGGATAAAATGTCTAACTGAAAAGTTAAATACGTTAACTGAAGTTTCATGGTTTTTAATAAATAAATCATAGGCGATCAATTGTAGAATCGATATACTTTCCATCGGTAATTGCAGTCGAGGTTCTACATAGATATAAAATATACAATAATTATTTATTATAGTATATTAATGATTTTTTTTATTTCCAACTTTTTAACATCTGAATATGTTATTTTAGATAATATATTTCACCGTTTTCTAAGCAGTTTGTTATAGTTATTTACGGATATATTAACATTAACGAACGCTAGTATACCAAAAACACGGGTTTCGGTCACGTCGTCCCATGGTCAATAAACTATTTTGAATTTCGAAGACGGTGACAAGTTTCCCCAGTTCTTAAATCAAGGTCTAAGTAGTCTAAACTGTCTTTCAAAAAGTATAAGACAAAGCTTGTCATGAACTATTTCTTCGAAAATTAAGCAACTTCAATTTTTCGTTTTCTTGGCATTATTTAAGTTACTTAAACCGCTACCGTCAATATTTAAGCGATTTAAGTATTTCACTCATTATGGAGTACCACAGAGATCTAATTTGGGTCATCTGATATTTTTCACTCTCTTTATAAAAATACATGGAGTCGCTGTGGATGTGGTCGATCGATAATAGACTACCTTTCAAAATCGTAATGTGCCTCATTCACATTTTACAGATTTTCTTTCCCAGCAAAATGATCATATAATTAGGAGCAGTGATGCAGATTTTTATGCACATCGTTCAAGTTTGCGATAAGGCATCAAGAATGCTCGGCTTCGTTATATGGAGCGCGTGTCACTTCAATAATTTATTTGCGATTTGCGGTCTGTACGATACGCTAGTTCATAGCATCCTCAAATATGTTTTTTTTTATTGGAGAGAACTCAAAGAATTTTTTTAGATATCTTTACGAGTCATATCCGTACTTGTATTCAAAGTACCATTTTGCTTGAAATACTGGGATGCAATTCATTGCATTAATTAATGAAGCACTTAAATTAAAAAGGTGCGGTATCGATAATCGAGCGAGCTAGAGCGTTGCGATTGCGTTCCTTATTCTTACCCGTTGTGGCCAGGACGTCAGCGCTTGACAACGCTCTTATTGTATGAGCCATCCAGCTTTTCAACGAGCTTTCCAGATACAAGGATGTTTTTGGCGATAGCTATAAGAAACTAAAAAAAATATGTGGGAGGATGCACATCTATTTTAGGTGTGCACCATAACTGATTTTTTAATTATTTTCTATCATGACGCATTAGAAAATCCTGTCAAGTCACGATGGTCAGATTTGGAATAAAAAAATAAAATTATTATTTGAAAAATATTTATTTTATTAATATTTAAGATTTAATAATGACACTTTGCGAAAATAATATCATAACTTCTCCAAAAAAAAAAAAAATTCTAAATTAATTCTCACTAAAAATTCAGCTACTTTGTTGTGTTGTGTACGTTAATTAACGGATAAAAAATTTGCATGTTATAAAACTAAAAATTATAAAATAATCAGATAAATCTAGATATCTACATAGAAAATCTTACTTAATTAGACTTAAATTACAATGTAGTTTTGTATATATTTTTATTAAATTTATATTTAATGCCAATTTATAATATTATGGAAAACCATTCTTTCGTAGTTTATTCTTACTACAATATATAACTGTTGCTGCTTCAAAATAACATTCTTATATACCTGCCAAATATATTTATTATTATTTCAGGCACCACTCGAATGAATAGTAGCATTTTAAATAATTGGACGTGGATAAATTTGGTTCCGTCATTCAAATGCATTCGATTTCTACATCTGTTATGGAATTTTTAAATGGCAAAAATTGAAACGACACTTAAAATTCAAAGCATCATCGCGAATAATTGATGATACGTGACGTAAACGTGAAATGTGGCCGAACGCAATTTTCTAATCGAGTTCCGCGAACTTTGACGATGATAATAATAATAATAACGAGTATTAGCCTCTCTAGGTGTGTTTTCGCATTAACGGCGCCTCGCGGAGGCTAGTGGCCTAAGCATTAAAATGCATAAAGCACGGTCCGGCGGTCGAATCCGCATGAGGCATGAAACGCTCGCCCTAACTGTCATGGTAATTAGACGCTCGCACATCGCTCATAATTGCGAAGGGCTCGTCAAGCAAGGGCATTAGTTGGAATCGAGATGTGCATAGAATCAATGTGGGAGGTTTGCGTGTAAGGAATAAATTATATTTTATTTTTTTGCCCACACTAGGCCATAACCAGGCCTGCCGAGAGGGGGAGGTACAAATTCCCGGAGCCTGTTCTCCTTGAGGGTACCGACTCTGGAAAAAATCATAGCAAGAATATATTCATAACAAAGTAAAAAACGACCTCAAATAACGAAGCTGAACTAAACTAGTTGTTTGAGATGTATTCCATTTCAGGTATAAGTTCCTTTAGCTCATTTTTATTTATACAAAAAATAAAAGGAACGGAACATTGCCTTCAAAAGCACCCACTTTTTAGGAATACTTCGACAATATACCTTATTATTCAAAGAGACAAATTATATATATTTGACGCGGCTCCGTTTGTGTATAAAATTTGTTTGTAAATTATTGTTGACTTTATTGCTTTTTAAACCTGAAATATTCAAATGTAAATTAGTAGTAGTAAATTAAGGTATTTAATCTGAATTTTCAGATCGACGAAAAAGGTAGTAGCAAAGAAACAACGAATGTTTTTATTGATTGTATTAAAAGTAATTTGACAACTGGATTTAATGCAGCAAAGCAAATACATAGTACATTCAGTTTTATGTGCTTATTTCCCGTATTTTTTAGTTAAGTTATATTTTCACTAGTGAAGTCCAAATACATTTTCACCAGTAGATATATATTATACTAGCAAAAATATAATTCAACTGATAGGTACTAGTGAAAATATAATCTGCTTTAAAATGTCTTTTGGTTCACACCCAAACCTAACCTAATGAAAATTCTAAAACTAATTTTAGTTTTAGAACTTGCATTAGGTCAGGTCTAAAATATAAGCTAGGCCAACTTATCTCTCAGGAGAAAAAAGCGAATGAATAAGTACAGACAGACATCGCATCTCACATTTTTCTCCATAGTTTGTCTGCAATTCAACTTTAAACTATGTTTTAAGGATAAACTAGCTATTTTTAGTTATATTTCTACGGATTTCTTATATAAGAGTGGTAATTATCACTTCTCAGAAGGCAAAAATTCACGTCAAAAGCAATAAAATCGTGTCGGCGCTGTCGCAGAAGGAACGTTCGTCGTTAACGGGTTAACTCGTACTCGTATTAATATTTATTAAATAATTTATATAACGATGTTAAAAAATACATAAAATGTAATTTTTCATGAGGCCTGGAAGCATTGTTTTTCCAGGCCCCGAGTTCGCTCTCGGTGGCCCTGACCATAACCATAAAAGTAGTTTGATAAACTATTTCGTGATAGACCTACAATTCATTACTTTACGATCGATTAAACAGTCTATTAATATTTATCATATATTAAATTATATTGATCGACAGCTAATTAATCTCTACGCTTTATTCTCTTAGTGCTAAATATAAAAGCTTTCCGGATAATTCAATTGCCGCAATAATTCGCATTGAATATATATAAATAAAAAATATATATTTTCTCGCGTACATACATATATTATATAATCGTTGATTTTAAGATAAATAAGTCTAAAATTTGAATATTTTAAACCATCTACAAATACAATCCGCTTCATATAACAACGATATAATAAAAAAGCTTAATTGGAAAAGATTAGGGAAACAATTTAAACCGTCGTTAAATTAAATAAAAAAGCACATAAACGATTATTTAACCGTGCAATTAACTACAAAGCGAATTGAACTTCTCTGGCGAGCTCGTATTAATTAACAAAACAAAGAAGTGCTATTAAATATATAAGAACTCATCGTAAAAAAGCGAATCGTAAACGCTGAACCACAGCTTCCGGTAGATAGCACGCGATACTGCAAAAAAATATTTTAATTTTTCTCATAAACTATATCGTGTTATACTATAAAGGAAATGCAATCATTTAACAGTGTTCATTTTATTATTTATTATTTTATTAACTTATTTAGCTTAATAGCTAATCTTTACATCAAACAAATTTTAACTAAACATATATAAATAATATATAACATAAACAGAAAAAAAGACTTAACATTATAATTTATTTCTCAATGTACGAAGGTGTTTTTTTATTTCATATAGAAAACCCGTTATAGTTTTGTTTTTGCGGATTGTCCTTTGAATATTATTATATAAATTAACACCTCCATCCATAATTCCCTTGGCCGTACTCGTTTTCTTATACCTAACTATTTTTAAAATTTCACTATTTCTAGTATTAAATTTATGTACATTATTTCTTATTAAATGCATATTAAAATACTCTTAAATACAAATAAAATAAATAAAATACAACCAACCAAATCTTAATTTTTTGAGGTTTTGAAGTCGTGAAAGCTTTCTTAATACTAATTTGTAAGTAAAAGGTCAGAGGAATATGAGGGATGAGACAAAATTCTTAATTGTAAAAATTAAAGTATGAGGTCTGATATTATCATGGAGCAATATTGCTCAAAGTTTACAAGCATCAGATATTTAATGGTTAATTTTTCACGAATGGTTTAAATTTCCTTTCATTATGAATCTTTTTTGTCTTTATCCATTGATTATCGTTGAGAATTAATTTCTTTTTTAGGTAACGTTTTCCAGACAGACTGTAAAATGTTGCTGTTTTTGTCTTTTAGTCAATTCGTGCGGTATAGCATCTAGCTATCTTGAAATAGTCGCAGGACAAATGTTTTTCAATCTTTTTTAGTAACAACAGATAGAGATTTTGCTTGCCCTGATACTTGTGACGTCACAACAAATCTGTAAGGCCGGTGTATAGATGGCATTGATATAAATTTTGTTGTGTAATACATACAAATCATGTTTTCATCTAATGATTCGCATAAAATGAAATCTTATCTGTATATTTTAAATATATATAAAAAATAAAGAATGTAATAACGTTAGCATCTACATTGATAATTTAATTTAACTTACACCATTTGTCCTGAATCTGCGAAGACTAGATATCTACAAGACATTTTATGATTTTGGGTCATTTGACTATATAGCTTCGCTGGGTTTTCATTGTTACGTCAAATTAATACCATATCGACTTAAATATTATATATCATCTTGATATTCATACGCAAGAACATCATATTATTATTAATTTATCAGAATTAAAATTATACTATTAATTCCTAATTATTTTTTTCTACACACGATAAAAAGTTAATCAATAATTCGAACCCACGACTTTCAATCAAAAAGTATTGACTTAATAGTCATATTGCTTAAACTTGGTAATGTTCAATTAACGTACAGATTTGGATGTTTTTAATATTTAGCAATATTAAAAACATCCAAATCTGTGTATAACACATAAAGTTAGTGGAGTAAAATAATTAAAATGTATTTATTAGTTTAAGTTTTTCTAAATTTATCTAGTACTTATTTTTCTATATATGTATTACTACATAAATATTTATATTTAATAAAAATAATTAAATTTTATATTGAGAGATCCATGTGTATATAACATACTTTTAATTTTTTTAATACAACAATATCATTCTAATGCGATTGGGGAGATTTTGCATGATTTTATTATTATTTAAATACAATTATAATATGCCAGCTCCTTAAAGAAAATATTAAAATTATTTAAACACTTATGCACTGGCATTTTAATAAAAAAATAACTATTTAAAATTTGACCAATTTATTATAACGCATTAGAATAATATTTTTGTATTTATAAAAATTAGGTTACAGATAAAAAACTTTGGATTTATATATAAAACTTTCAAGTTAATTTAATAAAGTTAATATGTATTTTCGTGTTACTTGTTTTAATTAAGTACGTAATCGTTTTAAATAATTTTACATTTAAAAAAGTACAATACATCTTTGTGAAATGAGTTCATTACAATAAATGATAAAACCGGATTTAATTTAAAACCTAGACATACTAAAATTGCACTAATTACAGCAATATATTATTTTCTTCACTTTAATAACAAAAATTTAATTATAAAATAAAAAAAAATGTACTATGTGAATATTTTTATAAAAAAATTAATATGAATTTTTCATCATTATAATCAATTATAAAAGTTATACTAAAAATTTTTTAAATAATTTTGTTAAACCAGAAAAATATGCCTTATTTATTATAATTTCTTATAGTATACTTATTAGCATTGATATTGATTGTTTTCATACCAAAAATTTGTTTTTGCGTCGCTTATCACAATATATTTTATATAAATTAAAAAAAACTATAATACAAAAACAAGAATTTATAAGATAATATATATAGAAAAAATAAGTTGATATTTTTATATTTTAAACAAAATAAGTTTTCTATTGTGCAAAATATGCTTCCTAGTATCGCTCATGTTTTCGTAGTTGCTGGTAAATTTTGTAGAAATTGTGTAAAAACATTCCACTTTTTTTTATTAAACTATTATTTAATTAGCGAAATATGCTTCCGGTGAATTGCTGCTCATTAGGGTTACTAATGAGTATTATGGCCGCTGTATCGTGTCGTAAATTTTTATAATTATTTGTTTGATAACAATTTAACTGGAATGATTCAATCAAAATTGGTATTTGGTATATATTAATTAGACGAATCGCAAATGAGGAATCTATTATTTCTAAACAAAAAATTTAATTTCACTCCCAACATTAATTAATAAATAATTTGTATATGTTATATTTCATATCTAATATAAAAAAAGCTGTTCTTAAAAACATAATTTAGATACAGAAAATTCATCCGATGGAATACCGATACTGTTCCTGGAGAATGTGGTGACGTATGCTTATAGATATACATAAAAAATATAAAGTACCTTGATTTGGAAAAAGCATTAAATAAATAAACTTATAATAATTGATCTATAAAAGCAACACCAAAACATCATAGATAGATTCACTTTGATTCCCATAATGTGTGGGATTTTATATACAGAATTAAAAGCTGTGACTAAATTTATGAGATATGTTATATGATTGCATTTCTATATTATTTGATTTTACTGCTATTGATTTTATTTAATGTACACTTTTAAATCTATACAGATATTTAATCATTTTTTTCAATTACTGTGGCTTGGGAAAAAGCTTAAAATATGCTTTGAATGTGAATTAAAATAGTTAAGACCGCTGTGCTTTACGATATTTATAACGTACATGTTTGTATGTATATAATGGGTCATATAGTGATTTATTGGACCTTACTTGTGTTCGTGAGTGCAAATGGTTATGGTTCATTATAAAGCGCAAGTCTCGCTATAAAAATTAGGTGTGAATATAAAATAAAACAGGAGTGATTCAACAGGTGTGCAGTATTTCACAGGTGGTTAACATTCGACATGACAGGCGGTTTATTAGATTCGGTTGTTCGGCGTTCCGTTGTTTGAACCGTAAAAGTTTAGCTAGCTTTTTAAAATTATCTATGTGAGGTAACGTTTTTTTCAAGTAATGCATAATTGTTTATTAAATTTTATGGAAAAAAATCGTTAAAAAGCTTGGGATAAAGTTGCAAGAACGCTAGCGCGTCGATATCTTTTAGCTTATAAAAATCATTAGCTTTTGAATATATAATTCTAATGCCAATATGCTATGAATTGAACATGACATATTAACAAGTATATAAAATAATATTAAAATATCACTTTGAAGGTAAACATTTATATGTAAAATTCACACATATTAATTTTTTTTCGAAAAAAAATCACTGCTGTTAAAAACTTTTACTTTGACAATGATAATGAGTTTAGTGATTATAATGGACTTAAAATTTTTGCTTGTAATGGATTTTTTATGAGGTGATTAGTCTGTTATTATATAAGCTGTAATTCTTTTTTTGCAATTTATAAAGTTGATTTTTACATTTTTACATTGATGATTATAATACATTACATTTTTTAATACAGACATAAAAAAGTAATATACTCTTTAAATTTATATTAATTTAGTCAATTTTATTATTAATTGTGTAAGATATTAAAATATTTCGAAATAATGAATTCCTTGATACTGCAAAAAACTTGTTACTAAAATATATTATCAATATAATTGTATGCAATATGAATAATTAAAAAGCAAAACTGTTGAAAAATGAGTAAGACAATTTATTAATGTGTATTTGTAGTTCAAAATAATGTTATAAAACTCTCATTGTAAATATTTATGTATCAATATGACACATTTTGCTTTTCTTTTTCGTGTTTGTTGGAAAGGTGTTATTTTTGATGTCAAGATGCGAACTATTTTCTCGCGTCCCTTTTTTGACAGACTTTAATTCATAATCACGTGCAATATTTATATTTACAAACAGTTTTCAATTTGAATATATTTTAATATAAATGAAGATAGATAAAAATTAAATATTCGCATATTGAAATTAACTATGTCTTTGATATGAAATACACTAATATATTTTTTAGCATGATACTGTTTTATATATTTAATTTAATACAACCTAAGCCTTATTTAGTATTTTTGTGTTATTTAGTTATAATAAAACTGTAAAGATTGATTACAAGTCGTGTTTCCATCAGGCCATAAAATACATTAACTCTGATAGTATACACTTTAATGATCTTATTTCGATATCGTACGCCTAACAAACCAGAAAGAGAATTTCATTATTATATTATAATGCAAACTGCGATCGTTACCGTAATGGAAACGAAATAAATAGACCACACAGAACCAAATTTAATATATAATAATCAACACACGTATAAAAAAATTGACCTCTCAACCATTGCAATTAAAAATAATTTGTTAAATAATATATGCATAGGAAAACATTAAGATATTATTTTTACTTATAAGAAATAGTTGGTTCTATTGTGAAGAAATCAAACTCGCATATCAATTAATTATATAGATCTCGGTCATAGAACTAACGACATATAATTGTGACATTGCGACTGGTTTCTAGCTTCCGTTTGACACGAGAAGAACTAAGAGTGAGAAGAGAATCTTTAAGAATGCTTATCTCACGCGATTCTATTAGAAATAAATTTATTTGATCGCTTTTTTGTAATTTTATATAGTCTTATAAGCCAAACAGCGCTAAATTATATTTGCATCTAATGGATGCTTTTATTTAAAAGGATTTCCAACTAATAGTGTATTTTTTATTAACATACTTAGACCTACATATGATCAAGTATTCTAGATACGTTGTAATTCCACGTATCAATCAATTGTTTGCGTCGCACATGTGAGACGACTTTCACAAAACGAGTCGGAAGTGTTAGAGGAAGTCTTCCAATTCTCATCCGATTGTTGAACCCCTAGATAGACAATGGATCATTCAATACCTGAAGTATCGATTTTGCTTTAAGCAAAACACCCATGAGAAAAGCTCTACGGAAAAAAACTGTGTGAATGCAGCTTTGATGCTTTGTAGTAAATAAAAAAATGATCGACGACGTCATAATTTAATCAATTAGGTAATTTTTAATCTGTAAAGTGGAGTAGTATTTATTGTTTTATTACTTTTTTTTTGTGTGAAAGTCAGTAGAGTGCTCACCTATATTCCTGTTGAATAATCGTGTCAAGATGGATTCCTGCATTGTTGAATAAGTGGGCATTGTGTTGTAACTGAGCATGGGAAGTACAATTACAACAAATTGTTTTCTACTAATCTCCTATATATGATAATAAGAGACACACAATTAATACTTAGTCGACATATAAAATTTGCGCTCGACTGCCGATGAATAATGCATGTCTTATGCATATGAGGATTAAGTTTAATTTATTGCGTAAAATTATAGTCTCTATATGCAATTAAAATGTTTTAATTCACAAAGGTTAGAAATTCTCACAGAAACTGAAAATAAATATTTCCATATTTTTAATCAGTATATTTTTTATAGATAAATGTTTGATAAATTAAAAAATAGAGGAACATTATGTTTATATTAAGAGAAAGAGTACACTAAGTATTAATTACGTAATGCATCAATCAATACAGCGATAATTTGTTTTTTCCTATATAACTTCTCATCACAGTCAAAATTTTTATTTTCATGAAACACGAGCGACGCGCGTTGGTCTATATCTTTGTCACAAAAACAGATAAACTACAATAAGATGTAAAATACACAACGATTTTAGCTGTATCTTTCATATTTTATATATCATTGATTTTAATTAATTATCGTAAGAACGAATTTTTTCACAAATAAGAGATAACTATTGTTTCATGTACAATTGTACTATACTTGATTAATAAAAAAATTGCACTTTTATAATTTTACTAGACTATGTAGAACAATATATATTTATTCAAATCAAGTAACAGTTTCGATACTATATTTTATAATGTTAAAATTTCTAGGTACAGATATTTAATGAACTTTAAAATATTACTACATGTTTTATAAAAAAATAAAAATATGTATATATACTATTTAATGTAAATGTATGCAAATCAACGGTTCAAAACAAATTAAAAATCGTGTTGTTAAGACAATTAATAAAACGTTACAACAAAAAAATGGATATCAATTATATTTATTGTTTTCTTGCCTTTTATCTTCGACATTTACAATTTGTCTTTTCGACGCGAATAGTTTAAATTAAAATATCACCTCCGGAGACGTGTTACAAAAAAACTTGTATGAATGTAGCTTTTTTAAATCAGATAAAAAAACTCACACTAACAATGCATTTAATATTTAGATAATCAATCGTTGTGATTTGGATGAATAGTCTTTCTTTATGTAATCGATGGAGAGAGATTAATTTCGACGCCTTTGCTAAAATTCTATATTGACATTTGATACAGTAAAAAATTAATACAATATTTATTATGTAGCGGGAATTGCTTGCCAATTATCATCTTTAAAATTATGATTAACATTTTCTCTATACAATTATGAAATATTATCCCTGTAAAAGACGCGAGAGGTGTCGAAGCATAATTTCAACAATAATTACCGACCTTTTTATAAAAGTATCGACGCCGATAAAGGAAAATTTATTCATTGTGTCGAAACTCGATTACGTCGTAGCCTCGAGGCGTAATTTATTAGACTGATAAAAATATGATAATGCCTATAACGGAGGCAAATTTATTAAATGCAATTTTGACGTTTTCATCGCAACTGCAACGAACAACTTAAATATATATTTTTCGCGGCCCTTATTGTTATACTATGCAACAATAGAAGTATTGAGAGCGTTTCACGCACTATATACACAAAACAATAACGGTCGAAAATTTTAATTATTTTAATTGACTGGTTTAAGCGGCGAAGAACACGTTTAAAATTACGCTTTTTTTAATCATATTGAATATTTTATTTAATATCTTTATTACATATAATTTAAACGCTTAGTATGAAACATGTAAAATTAGATTGGTTAATAGTAAAATTAAATACTCTTTCGCTGCTAGTATGTTACGTAACTTTTTAATATATAATGCATTTATGGAGAATTTTAACGATCAACTGCATAGTATATGCTTTAAAGCATATACACATAAAAAGTGCAATCTAATCGCGATTCTGTTCTCAGCTCAATTATAAAACAGCGATTTTTCAAAATATGTACACACACAAAATGAAATTGTTTAAACAGTGGGGAAAAAAGCGATTTCTATGGGGAAAGTTTGTACGAATAAATTTTCAGTATGATTTACTTTCCATATTTTTCGCACGCCCGGCGTCGCCGTGATTGCTCTTTAATTAATAATATTTTTTCATTCTCAACTATGCAAGTATTACTTTTTTCTATTTTTCTAATATGAACTACAAATCACTCTTTATGATATGCTAGCTTATTAGTATAAAAAGCAGCAAAGAATACTCTTATGGGAATTAATAACATACGCATATCGGCGTTAAAACTGGCGTTGTTAAAATCTTAAGCATAAATACAGTAAGTTGCGTCACTTATTGAAATTGTAAAATAAAAATTTATGAAATAAATTATTTTCTTATTAAAATATATAAAAGCTCATTATAATACATATAATATTTTAAAGCAATGGATGAAACTAAAACATATAAATGTAACTAATAAATAAAAAATATTTTTTACTAGTATTCGTCAGTAAAATGTAATAAAGTGGGGTAAATTATATTTATAGAATTAATAATTATTTAACATAAATTTAATTGCTACATATTTTATTTTTTAATAACATATAGATACATAATAAAATTGTTTAGTAAATGAAATATATAAATTCAGTTAATATATTTTAATAGTAATGTTTAAATATATTGATAAAATCATAAATCAAAATTGCCACAAATTTATGTTTTTTATTAAAATAAAATAAATAAAATTGTGTAGTTAATGAAATTTATAAGCACAGTTAATATTTTTTTGCTAGTTTTTAAACTTCAGTAATATGTATTAAAAGGTTTTAAATATATTGATAGAATAAATAATTATTTACCATAAATTGTAATTGTTACGTATTTTATTTTTTTAATAACATATGTTTTGTGAATGAAATATATAAACTCAATCGTTAATATATTTTTACTTCAGTGGGTTTAAATATATTAATAGAATTAATAATTATTAACATAAATTAAAATTTTTAATAATTTATGTTTTTTAATAAAATTTAATAAATAAAATTGTGTAGTAAATAAAATATATAAATACAGTTAATATATTTTTGCTTGTATTTAAACTTAAATATATTGCTAGAATAAATAATTATTTAATATAAATTAGAATTGCCACAAATATATATATTTTAATAACATACATATAGTATGTTATAAATTTATGTAGTAGTAAAAAATATATAAAATAAAAAGTAAATATAATAAATTATATATATATATATATATATATATATATATATATATATATATATATATATATATATATATATATATATATATATATATATATATATATATATATATATATATATATATATATATATATATATATATGTGTATAAAAACACATTGCTACATACCCTTAGGTGCATTATTATTGAGTAAATTTATAAGATTTAAATATATTATGATAAAATGAAAAAAAACTACATATAATATTTCTTTAAAAAATATTTATAAAAATGTACTATTAACATCATACAAAAAGTTGTATAATTATAGATCTTTAAATATATGATAATAATATGTTTTTTTATAATGTTAACTTAATAACTTAGTAACTAAAATATTGTATTGAGTCACAAAAAATCACAGAAAAGTTTATTATGATTGTCACAATACATAAGCTTAACTCAAATAAGATTACGAAAAAAAAATGTTTTTTTGTTAAAATTACATCTTTTAATTTTACAAAAATAAAATATAAAATCTAAGATTTTTAACTACAAAAATAGGATTTAACTACTCAACAAAATAGCGATTTTGATTATATTAAAATTACATTTAAAAAAAAAATTATGAGATTAAAATAAAGTTGTGTATTTTTATCTTTCTTATACTTTGTGCTGTTTGTGTTGTATTTTTCATATATTTATATATACAAATATATTTTAGGATTTATTTAATTTCAATATATAATTAATTTTATTACCAAAACTTTGTGAATCTGTGAATTTTTTCATAAAGTATTGATAGTTTATATACAATAGAAAATTGTTAAAATAATTATTTCAAAACACTGATTAAATGTTATAGAATATAGATGACTTCAATGATAATAAATTGCTGTGCAAAATATTATCTACATATTTACAATATACGTATACTTTATTTTGTAATAAATCTCAAAATTAAATGCTAGAGATATTTTTAGATACTTTGGTATGCCGTTTTATTGCTAGAGCTCTCATTTTTTTTGAAAAACTTTTATATGATTATTTTTTATTTAATAAATTTGAGTTTTATGCGGGTAGAATCAAAATAACATTAATTGGTAATTTTTTCACAAAAGTTAAGTAAGGTATCCATTTTACAAACATATTTAAATCGCATACTCCACTTTAACATAAAATATATTTTAAATACAATGAGCATTTTAGATAAAAAAAATATTCATAAATCAGGGTAAAGAAAGGGGTATGGATTTCAGACTTACAGTATTATTTTATTTTTATTCTAAAATCATTTAAATAATAAAAAATATATAAATTAAATAAATTGTACTCACAATTATATGTTATCACACCTCTCGATTTTTCTACCCCCTTCAGCAACAAAACGTCAAATTGACATTTGACGTTTCACACGCGTTCTTTAGATTTTTTGTCCAAACATATCTAGCGTCCTATATAGATTTTTTTTTATCTAAACAGCAATATGTTCCTTATCACAATTTAATCATATCATTGTCAGAATGTGCATCTAAACAAACGTCACATTTTCAGTGATCTGTGTATGTTAGTGTTTCGCGGAGATGTTCGTTGTGCGAGCGGCCCGCGCCTCGTCCGGCGCGAGACTGGCTGAGATAATAAGATCGCCTGGTGAGCTTCCGAGGCGGATCCGGAGACGTTTCAGCACTATCACACCGGTCATTATCTCGACACAATCGTCGGTCGCCCAGTGTACCGACACATCGCGTGCCACGCACAAAATGCAGCCTTCCTGTATTGTGCGCGAGTCCGAGAGAAGATAATTAAGATCGAGCTTGAGCTATGAGTTGGACCAATGAATTTTTACTTAAATTTTCATGAATAGAGGTTATATTGTCCATCTTTATATATTGAATCAATTACTCACATGAAACAGCAAAATTAACTTTCTTACTAAAGAATATCATCTATCATAAAAAAACTTATTAATTAGACGCCAATATAACAATTTTTAACAGCAATAAAGTTTCAGATTTGTTTGATATATTCGATTAAACATAAATCAATGCTGTATGATGTAAACTATTTTAAACTGTACAGCTTATCCTGGTATGCAAATAAGTATGCAATTCCTCTACATTAAATGTATTTGGCATTGTAGCTGTTAAACTGGCATAAAAATCATATTGTAATTCTAGACAATGTTGCTAATGAATTATAGTTAGCGCTTCACACATTGCTCACTTTAATGTGTAAATTCTGTGGTACATATTAAAAGCTGCCATAAATCAAAGGTTTCCTTTTCTTACAAATTCCCCTCATCCTATCACATTGACTGATTTTTATCTGTGATTTAAGAGCAAAAATTTAAATTCTGAATAGCAGCAGCAACATAAACTGCCGCTCCTCAGCTCATTTAGAAAGCTACTTCAAGTATATAGTATATTAGTTATAAATCAACAACTAAAATTGCACAAAAGAAGAAAAAATGGCTTAATACGAGTTAACTGCCTATATAAAAATAATGTTATATACATATGTTATAAATATAAAATATTGAGGTATTTTACGTAACTAGCACGGTATACAAGTGGTATAAGTCTCTGACTATTGACCTGAAAAACCTGGGTTCAAATTCCATATGGTCGTGTTTTAAGTGTTTTTAAATTCTTCTCTGGTAAATCGTAATTAGTGAATAATTATATTTCCGATCGATCATCAAAGATGTTCCTAATCATAATGATGATCAATTAAAATCGAGCTAGGTCGTACATATTAGGTTTTGAATATTCTCTATTTTTTTTTATATGTTTATTTCAATAATATAAATAATTTTACAAACATACTAATTAAATATTGTATATATATATATATAAATTCTCTAATAATGAGTTATTTAAGCTCATAGAAAATATTTTATATGTATTAAAATAAAAAAAATAAAAAAAAAATATTTGTAACATACTCAATTTAAGTTTTAGGTATTAAAAAAAAAATTATGTCAGTTTTATTATTAGCTTATAATATTTAAAAAAAATGCAAATTAAAAACAGTTTAGTATTTAACTGTAAACATAACTAGACACATACACACACAAAAGTTGCAGTTTGCGACGCGTTACCTAAAAGTGTAGATAAAAAATATATTTTATATTTATATATTATAAAATATATTTATATATTATAAAATATATATTATATTATATTTATATGGAAAAATAAAAAAAATAAAAAGAATAAAAAATATATTTTATATCCTTATGTGGCGAGAAATTTATTTATATGTTACGCAAATAAAATACGGTCAGAATTTTTTTTCTTAGCTCTACAGTCTTGGTTGCCTCCAAAAGATTTCTCCACTCCAGTTTGTCCTGTGGTCTACTTTTCCTCAGTGAGAGTTCTTTCTACTCGGTGAGAGTTAACTGCATTCATATTGTTTACTAATATAAATAAACATGAATGTTTTTTATTTATTTTTTAATTTTAAAGCTCTAAAGTTGGGTCTTGTTTGAATATCTCTTTCGGCAATTATATGGTGGTTTTTCTTGAGAGAGCGGTGCAAGTCAAAGGTGATTGCTACTCAAGTCGCACGTAGCATCAATATGAAACTGTAATGCCTCAGGGGCTTTACAGATGTGGACAACATGTGAGACAGGTGTAAAAAAACTCTATGGGACTCTGTGTATTATTCGATACTCTCGAAGCGCGAATCGTTACCTACTAGTCGAGTGTAAATTTTGACATCGAGTTGATCAATGGGATTATTTTTTTTCTTCTCGCTCGTTAGCGATTATGAAGGGTAAAAATTATAGAGAGTCTTGAGTTGATGTTTCTAGTTTGATTATTACAGGAAATCGATATTATCATCGTTCGCGTGTAATTTGTCAATTGTGATTCAAATAAAAAAATATAATATCAAAATAAATAATTACAGTATCTAATCGATTTCTGAAAAATATGACTTTTGTTGAATTTACAAACTTAAATTGTATTTATCGAGTATAAATACCTTAAGAAATGTATTTTTTGGCTAAAAAATACGGTAAATTTCGTCTGATGTAATTATTTTGATTTAATTTATTTAATTTTATAATTATAATAAATGCTTAACATATTATTTTAAATAAATTTACAATATATTTAATAAAAAAAAATTTGACTTTGAAGAAACATGAACATTTGTGCTCTTCATAATAATTCTATATGCTAATTTAAATATTTAATTATAACTTATCTTTTAAAAATACTCTTACCGTTGTTTTTTGATTAACTGATGATTTAATATCGGTGTTCCATAGCTATAAAATTTTCACTTATACTATACCATTTTTTACGTAACATAATATCATGGAAGTAAAATTGCAACAGTTAAATATATAGGAAGTGCAAAAAAGCTTCATGATTGATTGTTGAAAATGTTTAAAATTTACATAACACACTTTTTTCACTCAATAACGTACGAATATATTTTTTGGGCAAATTGAAACATTTCATCGATAATGATCTCTTTTCGGAGCTCATCGTACATCGAACAACTCACAAGTGGAGATTTTATTGAATTTAATTTTGACCGTAACTCGACCGCTAAGTATTTATATTTTTGTTTTGAACTTAAGTTAAGTATAAGCTTTAACTGCACTTTTAACCGAATTATATAGGGAAAAAACTGACCGCAGTGCGTTTTACCGGCCGCGTGCGGCGAACGAAAAATGTGGAAAATTACATTTTGCATGCAATTTTTGGTAATGTAAGTGAGTAATAACTTCATAACGCAGCAATTAGTATAAAAATATAAATTAGGCAAATTTACAAAATTAATATATTTTTTGTATTTTACTTACAGTAATGTAGCTGTAAAGCGAAAAATAATGAACTAATTTTCTGTAATAAAAGTTAAAGATATTTTTCCAAACACACATTAGAATTAGACGTTGCGTTCCTTCTTTTATACCAAATACCATCTATGGGAAATACAACATCTCTAACATGTCGTAAATCCTGCAATGCGGAAAGTCTCAGCAAATACCTTAGATGCTATCAGAAAATTGTAGTTGCGACTAGAAACAATTAGATCGATTTCTGTGACTAATCCAATTATTTCGAAAATGTTAACTATCTGAAATCGTGATTATTGTTACGTAATACAAATATTTTTTAATTTATATTGCTCTAAAATATGTATATCCTTATTTTTTATTGGTGTTTTAAAAAAAATATTTCAATAAAATATGTATAGTGTGAGAAATATGAGGAAGGAATGTCTTACTTTCTTAAATTTTAAATCCACTTCAAATAATACACTTTTTGCTTCAGTTAATTGTTATCTATTGATTTATTACTATTGCAAAGTGATTGTCTAAAAATATTTATTAACAAAAATGGTAATAGATAAGATAAGTTTTTGATCAGAATTGAAATTAAAAAATTAAAAAATCAATAATTTTAATTACTCAGTTACGGTTGAAATTTAAAGACGCAGTAGGTTAATTGTGGTATTCGAACGCACGACTTTTAATTTAATAAGCATACCATTGCGGTAAGCCCTTGCCTTAGACCTACACATTGCAAACACAACTTTGCTGAGGCGTAGATCTCTACGTCACGCGGACCCTAGCGTAAGTCGCAATTTTGTACTTTTAGTTTTAAAATGTACTAAATGTACTACTTAAAATTCTGTAATGTAATAAAGCACGATACTCTAAAATAAATGTATATTATATTTTATTAGATTGTATTATAAAATATGTAAGGTTACGCTTTAAGACCATACTTCACAGACATCTCACTCTCATCCTGTCTAGATCAAAATATAAATTCTGAGAAATTTAACTAAGATTAATAAATTTGCATACTAATTGTTTTATTCTTTTATAATATTATGAAAACCCTGTTAATATAATAACAATTAAATAAAAGTGTATCATATGTTGTGGAATGTGTGTTAAATAAATTTATTGAATATGATTAAAATTTATTAAAATTAACACGACGTGAAAAATTTCACTTTGTATATTCTCCAATGAAATCAATAGAAAATTGTTAAATGTTTAATGTAAGGCTTTAATCAAATCGAAGCTCGACGACCCACGATGTTGGTAATGTACCGTGAAATAGACATAATTCATTTCAAGATAACGTGAATATATTTAACGTGTGGTCAAAATGAAGAATTTGACAATGACGTGTTAATTGTGCTGCGATGTTCTGTGAAAAAGTTTATTTTAAATATGTTTTTAAAACGCCATTTAATACATTACGAAATTTACTGATTTATCCTGATATTAAATTTGAAACATAAACTGTACTTTACGAACTAAATAATGGCATACGTTAGTTTAACGACTGGTTATCTCTGTTGAAATTTACATATGATTTTACACCTTATCTTTAATATAGTAATCAATCCATCGCAATAGTCTCCTTATGTTCGATTTATATTATATTATATTAGAAGCACTGTGACTTTCAATTTAAATAGCGTTATCGATGATCCGTTAAGCGTTACGTTATTCGTCACGGCATTCGAACCTGTACAGATTTTCGGAAAGTGATTGGTACAATCATTACAAAAACGTGTTATTTTCGACGTTGGAAGCGAATAGAGAGTAATTCTATATTATTTCCGATTCGGAATCATAGTAACATATGGTACTACGTATGTGAAATAAAATATTTAAAAATACAGGATGATTCTTTAAGAAGTCAAGAGCTATCTATTTTTTTAACAATCAATAAAAATATCAGTTAATATTTAATTTCGATAGATTTTTAATGGGAATGTTTTTGAAACAATGAAGGGATGTTATTTAATTTTAATATTTTTTCCCCACTTGAACAATATTTATTTTGCATTATTTAATATTTTTCATATGTATTATTTTAAGTGAACATTATATTTGTATAGTTCGTGAGATATTGCTTTTTTGAAATATTTTTGTATAACATAGATTGAAAATATGCATTAAATTATACTAACGCTGTCATAGATTTTTCCTTGTAATACTAACATTTATCTGATATCTCAAAACAATTATGGCTATTGTGCCATTATTCTTTTTTTAAATGCTTTTTTCTGTATCATAAAAATTCATAAAAAATAAGCATTTAATATCCGTTTGTATGTTTTTTAATGTTGTTTCACAAATCACGCGTAAATAATATAATAAATAAATAAACCTATAAAAAATAGTTTCTCTCACAAATCAAAACTGGGCCAATGAGCGCAGCAAGAGTTGTTAACAACAAAGCGGTGGGAATTACTGTCGACACGCAACACACACATTCTGGCTTAATTTTGAGATGTCTTCACTGACAACTAACCGGTGATTACACGTCAAATTTTCGTTCCTATAATACATACTCGGTGCTTTATGATTGACTGATTTGTTTGCTTATGAAAAGCTCTAATTAAAATTTTGTTAAATTGTGCATACACTATGATTTGAGAACATAATCGTTAAATAATATCATCGACCTGTCATTAACAACAACTAAATAAGTTCAAAGGCTAAGTGGCAAATATTTCAAAATAAATTACAAGACTGATTTGTTCGGTTACGAAAAGCTCTAATTGGTAACTATTAAAAACATTAGTTAATATCATCGATCTTGTCATTAAAAATAACAAATTAGTTCAAAGATCAAGTGAAAAATATTTTAAATTAATTAACATTCTTATTGACCAACTTTTGTATGTTCTGTTTAATAAAAAAACTTTTCATAGTTGATGAGAGTAGTACAAATACATAACTAAATAATAAAGAGTAATGTAAACTTAAAATTAAAAGGTCAAGTATTATTTTAAAATTAATAACATGACTCGTTCAACGCGAACATTAGGTAATCTCTTTCTAGAATTTATAGACTTAAGAAAAACAAATTTCTTTATATGCAGTGCAAATAATAAAGTGCTAAATTTACATGTTCTTGTATTGAAATGTCAGAAGGCTATAGTAAATTAAAAACATTGTTAATGGAAATTAGTGTTAGGTATTTACATTTGATAGCGGATATTAAATACCGGTAAAATTTTAGAAGGTACAGTTATGTATACGTTTTTGCCAATTTATTTATATGCCTAAAAATTTGAACTTATATTAATACTAAAATATATATTTTAATCAATTCAGTAAAGAGTATTTTTATATATTTATTAAAGCAGCTTTACTGAGCTCAGTTATAATAATGTATTAAAGATTGTAATTAATAATTTTACAATTTTACAATTAATATTACACGTTATTTAAACTTTTTAAAATAAAAATATATACACATTTTATGAAAAATACATACATAAATTTAAATTTAAAATATTCTTATTATGTTTGACTTATTTCTTTCAAAATATAGTATATAAAAAAATAATATTTTCTCTATTCTTCCCAAATAATTTTCGAGAATAAATAAAAACTGCGTGAACCTACAGAGCATAAAATTTCGATATACAAAAACATGTTAACTATGTAATTAAACATATTTTTATTGGAAAAATATATATTTGGTAATAATGAAATTGCAGTTACTATATTCTTACTTCACATGCCTCTATTGGTTTATTTATTATTTTTAAAATATTTTTAAAGCAACAATTAAATTATACACATATAATAAAAATTAATCATATAATATTGAGGTAAAAGTGCACACAAGGTAATGCAAAGTATATGTATAATGAATATAAATGAAGGCTTAGTGTCACTGAGTTAATCTGTAAGATGTTGTGACGGGGTGTCAAATGAAATTAATACTGGTTTGAACAAATAGCATTTAAACTATTTACTTATTATTGTTTTTGGTAATATTTTGACCTAACACATTTTATTATTAAATAAAAACTGAATAAATCATTATAAAAGCCTTTTGATTAATTTGTTCGCGTATCGATTCGTCCGAAGATGGCTGGTGTGATCCAGCCGAAATATTATTATTAGTTCACTTAGTATTTTTTAAGTCAAAATGTTAATTTTTGAGCTAGCATATTATTCTTTAAATCAACACTTTTTTAATCTATTAAGGGTTAAAAATGCAGAGGCGATTACGTTTGTGATCATTTAACCTAAAATCCATATACGTACAATTAGAAAATAAGTTCACTTAAGTGATGTTGTTAACTTGAAAGTATTTGACGCATTGACGGTACAATGATGTCATTAATCAATTATCTTCTTTGGATCGTGCACATAAATAAAAAAAAACAGAATGCACTGAACATTTTCTTGCCCATTATAAAAAAGTTTCTGTAAGCGTCAACCTTAATATGTCAACGTTCTTCGATTCTTAAAACCAGGTACTAGGGTCATTTGTCGATCTATTTGAGATCATTACAAACAAACGATCTATGTCTTTGAATGGGTTGCGATGCTAAACATCTATTAATGTGGAGTGGTGTGAAATCCGGTATTGTACCGTCTCGAATGAGTTATTGTAGTATAGTCGTTTATTTATAAGGATCATGGGGTCATTCTAAAGTCACTTCGTCAAGATTTGCTAACTCGTAGAGATTAAACGTCGGAACAAATGTATATTATAAATCAAATCTATCGAATAAAGCTCAAGTATATGTATTTTATAAAGAAATTTTAACATCAATATACTATTGATTATATATATATATATTACAAATAACTGTTACTTGACGACATATACAATTGCATAATATTATATTCGCTGTTTGTTTGCTCAATGTTACGCTGAACCACAAAAAACATACAAATATTTACATACACGATGGATGATCAATTTTGTATAATTATATGGTGGACCATCACGCCTGATTTGTATACATATGAGATTGCCACATGTTCAATGGTACTAATAAATCAACTTAAGCTTGGCAATTGCCAATTATATCGTAGAAAGATTTTTATATGGAAAAAAAATCTTATGAATTGGGTCGCACCCGGTCGTGGCGAGTTTGATCGAAATCAATCAATTTGTAATTCTTCGCTTATTTATGATCTTGTTTATTGGAATATGTTAAATAAATCTTAGATTAATACGGAAGTAGAGCGGTGTTCTAGAGATGTGAAATAATATTATATAAAGATAAAAATGTAATTAAATTATATAGAGCATTTAAAAGAAGCTACAAATAATTTATTGTTTTAAGATTAAATATAATATAATATTTTTTAAATAAAATATTAAAAGCTTATTTTTAAGCAGCTTATGAAACACAAGTCATGGTGTTTTTATCTTGTATAAAATATACTTGTAGTCAGCTAGTTATACATTATAATACATATACATAAAATGTATTAAGAAAACGCAGTTTACTTCGATCAAAGGGGTAATTATTACTTCCATTGGCAGTCGGATTCGTCTCGAGGCTGATAAATATAAATTGTCAGGAACTAGTAATTAGGATACGATCAACTAGAAACTACTATATTTCTTATTATAAAAGCAAATTGCACTGCAATTAAAATATATCTAGTGCAGAAATAAAATTTTATTAAAATAAATAAAGCAGATATTATTTATAATTTTATATTTACAATAAATACACGTACGTATGTTTCAAGTGCATAAATTTCTAATAGGCGGTTCTTGTGAAGATGTTATTTATTTAGCAATTAAGTAATGATTTGTTTCAAATGCACGCAGGGTTATCTATCCGAGAAGTTTATGAATACACATACAAGTAAACTTTAAACCATGTTGAATTAAAGTCGGTAATTACGCGACGCACACTTGTATGTACTTTAACCGTAACAGTCAGGGGCCAAAGACAAGATGGGAATTTATTGATTAAAATTAATGATTTACTGACGAGCTATACGAAGGTGGATAGACTCCTCTGTGTACTTTATGTCGTAGAGCAAGTTCCTTGCGGACAAGGTCGGTGCAGTCATCAAGTGCCTGTATCAAGATTTGCTAGTGGGAATCTCGTTTGACCACTATATATGAATAAATGTATAGGCTAATTTATACGGGATGCATGTCTGGAATATGTTTTAAGCAATATATTAAAAAAAGTATAAATAAATTAAATATATAAATCGAATTCAAGTTCATCTACCTATGAACTAATACTATTTTTATTCTACCTTTGACTTTTCTTAATGGATAGGTCAAAAATGCTGTTAATGGACTAACAATAGGACTTTTGTTTTATATAAACGCATTTAAAAGCCTTTTCTATTCAAAAGAGTGTTGTGAAAGTCACTATTGAATAACTGTTAAAAATTGTTTTAATGAACTTAACATAATATATTCGATTATATAATGCGCTTCAATATTTTTTTAACAGTATTCAATTTATAATAATAACGCGTCATCGTTAGAGGAATAGGATAGAACGCGTGTTATAACTTTTTCGTAACTGTTTACGATTTGATCATCATAAAAGTTTACGAACAAGTCAATTGAACGTACGGTAAACCACTCGAGATTCACAACTGTTTCGATATATCGAAACACTGTGATTTGTGAGAGATTTAAAGCATTTTTTCAACGATTGCAATTAGCTGTTTTTTCGCAAAATCTATAGACATTTTGTACTCGAGAACGGATTCTGTTTTTTTGCAGTTAAGAGCAAAAAACGTGACTTGCTATCTCTTAAGATAAAATACAATTAGCATTATACTTTTTTAGGTATGTAATCGTAATTAAATATATTTGAAAAGTATGTTCTTGCTTGAATTAAACTTAATGTAATAAAAATCTGGAGAATTAATGAGAATTATAATGTAGATATATTACACACATAAAATTTTAACTCTTCATGACTATTAAGAAATATATTTATTTTTAATTGCTTCTGAAATTAATTAAAAATATTGTTAAAGTTATAGAAACACAGTAGATATTTATTAAGAAAAAAGAAATTGTAGTCCTAAATAATGAAGTATTATATTTTCGTTTTTTTAAGTAATAATATACTTATGCTCAGTTTAAAAATTGGGATTAAAATGATATAATTTATTTAATTAAAAACAAATCTAAAATTGTCAATTATATTATTATTATATTTTAGTTTATTTGTGGCGTACAGAAACATGAGTGAAGATCTCATCAATAGAATTCTAAATTCTTTTCAATAGATTGCATTATATAATTTCTCAAAAAAACATATTTTTTCCTGAATAGTTATTGTTCATTAATTAGCATTTGGAATAATTATATTAATAATAAATATCGAACTTATTATTAATTTATTATAATATTTTAATTTAAACATTTTTATTATGTACGTTTGATGTTTACCAATGTAAATTTTACAGTGAATCTATTTTATTTATTATTTTCACATGTATAAATTTAATTTCGCTAACTCAGACAATTATAATGTATCACACGATTGATTTAAAATTTCACTCTTCAGCATAAGTAAAACTGTATTTATTTACAAGCGATAGATTTTCAGAATTATGACGTTACATCGTTTGACAAAATACAACAATATTAAAACATAGCAGTCGGTACCTCACTAACGTGAGGTACCGCAGCTATGAAGTGTACGGGTACCGGACTCCTAACTCCTGATTTTTATTAGTATTGATTTGTTAAAATTAAATATTTAATTATTGTGTAGCTGTATGGTTTATTAAAGAGTATAAATTGTATCAATATATTTTTATTGTTATTAACTGATTAGGTTAGTTTAAGAACATTGAAAAAGAACAGTTGCTCAAGCCATTACTAAGGAACAAATTCCAATTAATTCGCAGCTGTTAAATATTCACACGTATGTGTTTGATAGATATGCAGTTGATTTAGTATTTAAAATAACTTAACATAAGTCTATACTAAATTAATTAACCTAAGAAAAGTGCAAAAAACCCTGGTTATTTTTAAAACTATCATTCGGTCAGGTTGGGTTTGGCTAATTCGTTTAGGTTATATATTTATTTTAACTGAAAATGGCAAAAATTACAAAAAACATTTTTGTGAAATTTGTTACTAAATAAAAAGTCAGAAATAAATGTTGCAGCAAATTTTTTAAGTCAAATAAAAAAAATATATGATATTTCTAGTTTACTGTAATGAAAATAATATAAAAAAAAATTTTAATTACAAAGTCAAATTTCGACAATTTAGAAACAAGCAAAGAAAACGTGTAATATGCAGTATTTACAAGTTACTAAATACTTACCGTATTACCATCAGTAAAAATTACTATTGTACAATATATATAAATGTTAACAACTTGCTATATATTAGGTTAACAAAAAAAATCATATTTCGAGAGGTGTTTAATTAAATTTGATTATAATAAAACAGTCAATTATGATAAATAAACGTTGTCACTGTCTTTACAAAGTGATTAGGGTAGAAGTATATAATGTAAATTGAGCGTTTAATAAAAATAAGCTACAAGTACTAAGTAACTAATGAACCAAAAAAAAAATCCTATCAGACATTATTATGCAAAACTAAAATATTCGCGTGACCATAGTAAACCATCAATCTATTTTTTATAGTATCAGAGAATTAAGTTCTATGTTCCAGATATTTAACTAAATATGTTTTATTAATTTGTTTATTTTTTTCTTAGCTTTACAACGTAATAAACACAAGCAACAACTACTGAGTAAGTAGTGAGACTCCCTAAAGAAATTAAGTATGTAAATCAGTGACATACACTATTATTACAGCTTTATATCAATATTTGCACTATAAGCGATCAAGCTCGATTTTAATTAATTAACATAATATTAATCCATACGATAAGGAAAATCTAAGAAAACATAATATATAATGACTCATTGGAATTATAATCTATATAAATTATCTAGTCATTTTTAACTCTTAGACACACAGATAATCATTTGTCACTAACTTATACCAGTGGTCTATTGTGCTGGTTTATATATTTTATTTAAACATGCTTGTAGATTAATTTATCAGAGCAAAAAAAAATACAAAAAAGTGTTTAAAAAAAATATAATAAAGCTGAAATGCTAATAAAATTCTTAAAAATAAGAACTTATGAAATTCATATAGGACAGTTTAGGAGCACTGAAAAAATTTATCAATATATTATCACTATGTTTCTACAGTTTCTAAATATAATAACAATGGTAAAAAAACCTTAATCCACGACACATTTAAAAATATATATTTCTTACTCCTAAAATACCATAGTCCATGCTGTGTAAGTAATTGTATCTAGTTATTTTATTAAATAAAAATAGTTGTAAAACATCCCAAAACAGTATTATATAATAATAAAATTTTCTGACCACTATAATATATAATAAATTCGAGTTGAATGCACTCTCATAATAACAACAATTGTAAATACAAATAAAAGTGTGTATGTTATAGTTGTTTTTAAAATAGTTAATCGGTGATTCATATAAAATATACTCAATCGTTAATGCAACAGATTTATCATTCTACTCTTTCAAAACCAAATTGATGGAAAACATTAAAAACGTGAATTGTTAACATAAATTAATTAACCGTGTTGATAATCAACATCGAGCAGCCCTCTGTTAATTGAACGGTTTCGAAATGGCGAAATATCGCCTGGTTCGATCGAATGATTGTTGTTTACGACGAAAACCGAGACTAAACTGGTCCAGTTTTCACGTGATGGTTATAAGATTTACGATTTAGTTACCTGCAGTGGCGACGCGGCTTCGGTTTACGATTCAAGACAAAAAGCAAATTGTCGTTAACGACGCGATCAACGCATTATAAAATATAGGAGGTGACTGGGTGTAATGAAACCATAACCGTAAATAAACGTATCGGTGTAACTCTTTCAAAAAATTATACAGCTCAATAAATTCGCACTGTTTTCTAAGTAAAGGTCAATACGATTTCTACTTAAATATCATATATCTGTGTACACACGGTGGCTCAAAAAACTAAAGATTGTGTACTTTTAATTCTAAAAACAGTGTTTTTTTAAAGGTTTTGCTGTCATGCTTCAATTGGGAAAGAACTTATGACTCAGACTTGGATTAGACTAAAAAATGTATAAATTAACATAAACACAAGAATTTAACCGTTTTGTAGAAATAAAGACATAGATAAAAAATAAAACATCAATGTGATTGATGCTGCTGTTTGCAGTGAGTAAGATAAGTTATTCGAGTGACAATATTATACAATGCTAGACGCATATGATGTTCGATATATAAGCATTTTGTAGCTTTGATCAATAAATGAAAAACTAAATTTGCTGTTGATAATATAATCAAAGTCATATTTATAAAATCATTTCAATACACTTTCCGTAGTTTGTCAATAGCAACATTAATTAAGATTTTTTTGCAATGCAAAAGTCATCCTTTTGCATAATTTTATTTTATTGCATATAAAATATTTTTTGTAAGCAATAGAAACTTATTATTAGATTATTTTTTTTACCAAATATGTACGACCTAGCTTTTAGTTATACATCACAATATTCATTCGTGAGATTAGGAAAATCTAGATAAACTTAATTTGTGATGATCGATTGGAATTATAATGATATAATAATCGCTAATTCCAATCTCTCAAATACAAAGTTTCATATGGGATTCGATCCCAGGTCTTTTCAAAATAAAGTTCTAAAACTATAAATAGTTTTAGAATTTTCATTAATCTAGATTGAAATCCGATAGCCGAATCATTTCAAAATTACAATGGTTTCGCTGTTCGTGTGAGTTTTTTTCTTCGCAATTATATATGAGGGTTTAAAACAGAATTAAGTAAGTGCACCTGAAGAATTTTCTCTGGTTATGACATTTATAGCGAGTCCTTATCATTTTTTCTAAATACTCATACACAACTAATGACCGGATCCGAAAAGGATTTGTCTATTAAAAAAATATAATTTAACAAATCTCTTATTTTTGCAATATATCATTCACTAAGAAAATTCAGCAGAACAAATCTCCACTGTAATAAAAAAACAAGTTGAAAATAAAAATATTTCGCAGATGAAAAATAAAATATTTGCTTTTGAGGAGAAACCAAGCATATGCTACAATGAAATTAAAAACAAAATAATAACATCTAACACCAATAATATTTTGTGGCGACCACACACAAGCCCTGGTTACGACCAGAAAAAATCATAAATAACACGTAAGGATTCTGCGGTGCATTGAAAGAATATTTCTTTGTTTCGAAACGTTATGACGATCCATAAGATTCCCGTTACGACATTGGACAATGCCCATCAAGCAAATGTCGCTTTCTAAAGGCGTAAACATATTTCCCTGTTCTAAGAAACGAGTATATCTATTGGCTGGATGATTGCGGCATGATTGTGATTGGTCAGCAAGCTTTGCAGCCCTTGATACTCAAACCTGGACTCCGATGAGGAGAGGTAGTTGCAGGCCGTCACAAGCAGTCACTCACAGACTCCGGCAGATACTCGAGCAGATTCACCCTGCCTGAAAATTATAATAATATTATATTTATTTTAACAAATATTTTCAACATGATTAAGAGATATCAGTATTTTTTGAACCACCTTGTATAGCATATTTTACGACCGTGCTTTATGGAATTCAATAATTATAAAATAATCTTTTAAATAAACCACTCGATCTAGATGAATCGTGACGAGAATTATGATATTAAAAAATATTTAATAATGTATTTATATTAAGTAGTTTTTTGGTTATACGACTGTTAGATTGGGTGCTTATTTTAATAATAGATGCTTGTACGCATTTGATTAGGTTTAACACTTACATAACATTTAGAATCGATGGAGTGATCATGTTCATAATTTTATGTTATGTGTATAAATTTGATTGTCTGACACATTCAAAGTTAAATTATAACTTTAAGAAACTTGTTCGGTGCATGGCATTAGATCAAATCATATTTGGTAAATATAATGTGTGTAATTAGACAATATTTTCGGCGCGTTGAATATTTAATAATATGTGTCGTTGACTGTTATTTGTAATTTAAATGAAATAAATCTATCTTTTTATATAGATGTATTTATCTTTATAAAATAATCCTAACCCTCTATTTGAATATATTTTGAAGCATTTAAATTACATATTATTATTTATGATATCGTTTGATTTTCTGGATCAAATAAATTTGTAAATAAAATTTATATTACAGTTTAACTATAAAAATAAAAATAATAGCTTTTTGTTGCAGTATTAATTATTTTCCTTTATCAGTCCATTAAGGTATTTTGGATACTACTTGCTACTTTGTATTTGCTACATATGTACCATATCTGTTTTAGATAGTAACGCAATTGCATGGTAACTGATTATAAAAAAATTCAACATATAATACAACCTATACGTACACGTACTTCATTGTCTAATTAAATTAATTAAGGCATATTATATACTACATTGTTGGGCGGTAAAATTCAAAACCACTAATGATTATCTCATAAACATTTTAATCTTTCATATAAGCTTAGCTTTTTATTATAAAACAAGTTAATCTTAAATGTAAAAGCCTTTCACGAACATTATATACAAATGTTTCTAAATACTTTCAACAATTTGAAATAATGTTGCAAATACGTACAATGTCAGATTTGTTCATTAAGTTGCAAGCGTGTTTCTAAGTTAACCCTAGATCGAGAGAATTAACCTAATGGTTAATTCTCGTTGGTCCAAGTTGTCCTTGCAAGGTCAGCGTCCGCCCTGCACGCATTAAACGGTACCGTCGTCGACCAGTATTTTGCATAAGTGCTATATTATAACAGTAATTACCGATGAAATTTACCGGATTTTACTGTAAAGCGTCTAAACGTCGCAACTGTAAATGCGATTTGTCGCCGTCATGACAATTTACAGTCAAACATATGGAAGGCCGTTGCAACTGATCTTTGTCTGTGATGTACCGTGGAATATGAATCAGAGGGAAACGGAGATTGAGAGTAATGATACGGACGTATGGAAATAATTTTATCTAATAATAAAGAGATTGAAGATAAGCGTATTGAGTGTACTGAATGACATCTGATTCTTGGTTATTATTTCGATAAAAATGTGTAATTGTAACTAAGCAACTTACATTGTATAGAATTGTTAATTTGAAGCAACAGTATCATTAGCTGTGCTGTATACCATATTAAAATGCAAACCTACAAACAAGATATAGTTATTTTTAATAGTACTATTATCGTAGGAGAAAACACGTAAATTGAATAGTATTTTAAAATAATGTTGTTAATATTTTACCTTCCTGGCATATCAATTTTAATATATACTGATGTAAACAAATACCGGAATTTAATTAACTAAAAAAAAATATATGTATTTTTTTTAAATATAAATATTTTTTTAATATTCGTTATTTTCATGTATTCTAATATCAATTATTATACAAATATATTCGTAAAATTATAAATAATTAAAAAATACATTTTAAATAATAAATACAGGTTCATACACACAAATTCTATGTTATAAAAAATACTATTTTTTAAAAATAAACAGTATTAAATGTTGTAAACTTGTAATCAGTACGGAGTTGCATTTTAATTATTCATGTTGTCGAAAAACCGACTATTTGGTATGCTCAAAAAATATAAACATTATAAATTACTCTAGATCAGTGAACGTCACACTTCGTCACAAGAATAAAGTCATATACGTCACAAAAAAATACGATTGTGTGTTGTTTTTGTTTCTACCTGAGCTGCAATAACGGTTATTATCGGGAAACTGCAGCATATCGGCATTTTTTGGAGAGTTCAAAAATTAATAAAATATTTTTGTTATATAATGAAACAAATTACATACATATATTATATAGAAAATATACATATTTTAAAATACAATCAATTACATTTAAATAATAAAAATTCAAAATTAAATCACGGTTAAGTTGAAAATAAAAATAATATTTTTTAAGTCATATATTTATGAAAATCTACAAAAAAATATTATTAAACAAACAAACAATTAAAGTTTTCTGGTTGTGGGTAGTAACTTTGATGTTTTCGATTGCGTTGTTTTATGTCAACCACTTATGGTCAATCCTGTAAAGTACTTTACTGTGCTTTTTACGTAAGTTAATAAAAAAAAATTAGCATAACATTGATATTGAATTTCTTAACCGCGCATTTGAATGAGTACAATTATAATGTTCGGGCTTGACAAACGGTTAGAGAAGTATTGAACATATTGATTGATGTTTATATTGTAAGTCAGTGGTTTGCAATGATTTTTAAAGTGTATGCTGTGGCTTTCGCACAGGGGCGTTGATATTACAAAATTTTCATTAATTTATTTTCTTTTTTAATACAATGTACCACAAACAAGTAAGTTATTTTATATGTGACAAATTATATGTAAAGAATTATAGACCAGTCGCAGTGTTGTCAGCTCCTGCTAAATTATTTGAAATAATTATTCATAAATATATCTATAGTCACTTTCGGCAAGTTTTGTTAGACCAACAGCACGGGTTTCGTCCTGCCCGTTCCACTGTTACAAACCATCTGTCGTTCACCAAAACGGTGACAACTTCTCTTGATGCGGGAATTCAAGTAGACGTCGTGTATACAGATTTTGAGAAAGCCTTTGACAAAGTTTGTCATAGGTTATTATTAAAAAAATTGTCGAACCTCGGTTGCTCGGATAATTTAACTCGGTTATTCTCGAGTTATTTAAACAATCGTAGACAGTTTGTAACCTATGGTGGCCGATTGATGAAAGAATATTTTACCCCTTCGGGGGTTCCTCAAGGATATAATCTGGGTCTTCTGATTTTTGTGTTATTTATTAATGATATAAATACAGCAATTACAAATTCAAGTTTTCTTCTGTACGCAGATGATTTAAAATTATATAAATGCATTCGATCTGTTGTGGACTCCTTCTCTCTACAAAGTGATTTAAACTCTATGGAGATGGGCTTCCGTTAACCGTCGACCCTTTAGTGTCGGAAAGTGCCATACTGTGTCATTTTATCGATCCCATTCGCTATCAGCTTATTTCTATTATCTCGGTGGTAATATTTTGACTAAAGAAACTTCCACTAAAAATCTCGGAATCACTTTCGAGAGCAAATGGAGGTTCTCTCTACACATACACGACGTCTGTGATAAATCTTCCAAGATGCTCGGCTTTGTTATGAGGAATGCCTTTCGCTTTGACGATTCGTCAGTTATTCGCATCCTTTATGACACCTTAGTACGTAGCATTCTTGAATCGGGATCTATAATTTGGAATCCCCGAATAGCCAAATATTCCATTTTAGTGGAAAAAATTCAAAAAAGGTATTTAAGATACCTTTACAAAAGGACATTTGGTTATTAAACGTACATATATCCCAGCGCCTTTCTTTTAGGGGCGTTGGGATACGATTCGCTGAGCTCTCGCAGAAAGTTGTATGTCGCTAAGCATTTTTTCAAATTACTAAAAGGTGCTGTCGACAATCCAGCTATTCTCGAGGAATTCCAGTTTTAGGTTCCGGAACATTTTCGAGAATCACGATCGCGTCCTCTTTTTATGCTCGTTAGGGCTAGGACATCCGCACTTGCCGACTCGCTTATAGCTATGGCCATCCGGCTCGGATCTGTTTAATGTTAGCTACGAGGAGCTGATTCAGTTTGTATCATTTCATTTTGATATTTTATATTTTTTTGTTATGTTTATTATTTTTAAGTATTGTTCTATTTATGTATATATACGTTTTTTTGTTTTGTAAATTTAAAATTTGTTTTCGACCATCGTGGCGCATTGGTGTAACCTGTTAGGCCACGATGGTCTTAATTTAATCTAAAATAAATAAATAAATAAATAAATATTATATTATAAAGAGTTACTACGACTATTTTCAAACAAATCTTTAATTCATTAAATATTCAAAGTGTGCCATCATTTCCCATAGAGCGCCATTTTAATTTATTAATATTTGATTTCACTTCATCTAGCAATAAATTATTCAAGTACATTTTACTTGAGCTCGTATTTAATTTATTTTATGTAAATTTACGTACATGTATGTATATATGTATTATATATAAAGATATTATATAACATCAGGAAGTATCAGTAGTGAAATGCAAGTTTTTATTCAACACCGACAAATTACTGCATTGGAATTTTCCGAATCAGGCACTCGTTGATTTATAAAAATTATTTGGTAAATTATTCGGTTCAACGCCATTATGTATAAACAAGTAGTAAAAAAAGTCCTTCTCAGAAATATTTAATTATTATATATAACCGTATAAGTATATAAAGCAATTAAAATATGAATTTATGTAATACATTCTGATCAATCTGTATCAAGTGATTTTTAACGTACGTCACGTACGCTCGTTATTATGCTATCTATATTTAATTATCGATCTTTATACTGTGTGAATATTAATTTTGTAATTAACCACAGATGATTGGTTAATTACATCATAAGATTATGGGCGAGGTTTTTCTTCTTCTTAACCAAATTGGATATGCTGTCGATAAAAAAGTTTTGAAATTCATAATATGCGCACATCACAGCCACTCCCAAAAATATTATTTTCAATTTTTTTCCAAGCGTGCTCACTCTCAAATAACCGCTATTTATGCTGAGTGAGTGATTAAGAAAAATTGAGATTAAACTGCCGCACGTGATAGGTAATTTTATTTGATAAAACGTTTTACTACCGTATCCAATTTATATTTACATAGGAAGTCACACTTTGGAATATTAAACATTATATAGTGTCATACATTACAAGGTTTGTAATTAAATATGTTGAAGGTATCTAAATTATAAGTGTCTCTATGTTATCTTTAAAGGGTAATAAAATAATATAAATACGATCGATGCTATAAAATTATATAAATAGTTTCTGTTTCTATAAAACTTTATAATAAATATATATTTTGATTTTCGTTTATAGTTTACAACGTGCAGTTTAATTAACGACACTGAACAATTATTGTTTCACATGTATATTTAGTCCAGAAAAGAAATGTCTTTTATACACGCGAGAAAAGCGATTGAGTCGTAACTAATTTGGTAAAAATATAACTGCTTTTATCTGCTACGAAAAAGCGTAGGGAGTAAATTAAAACCGGTACATAAATACACTCCTTGCTGACGTATATTAAATATCGTATAAATCCATAATTTGGAACGAATCACAAGAGCTTAATGAACAAATGTGAAATATTGCTGAACAAATACATATCTCATTATTGTTTTATTATTTCGTTTCTTGTAATAAATTGTAAGATGTTAAACGTCAAAAGAGACATGCTACGCGATCAAGCAACCAACGTGTATAGTAAATATTATGAGGGATTTTTGCAAAAGTGCAATAGTGAAGTAGGTATTGAGGAATTGAAGTAAATGTTACACGTCTACTCCCTACTGTGAACGAACACGACCAGTTGGAAAAGGCTCGTGTTGCTAGAAATGATTTTAATAATAAAACCAGAGTAAGCAAATATGTATAATAAATTAATTATTTAATGAATAAATTACGAACATTATATGTATAATATTTGGTTATTTTATTAATTCGTCTTTTATGGTTTAAATTGTCAATATATAATTAATTATATGCATGCATAAATGGTATACTTATTTTAACCGAATTAGTTTAAATTTGATTATGAAATACACTTTTGGTCTACATACCTAAACATTTAATATATCATTTATGTATATATGTATAAATTTTAACACTTAATTAAAAAATACGCTTTATTGTATTTATAAAAATATTTATTTACATGTAACGCCTAAGATCAATATCAGATAATTTTAATTATTTTTTAATATACAAATTTTTGATTGTTGTTCTTTAAATAAATATATTTTTCATTATTATGCTCAAACAAAATGAACTTTTGCATTGATTTAAAACAGTTAAATATGTAAAACAGGAACAAACTTACATTACAATTTATTTGAACTGTATTATTGGATACACTCTATGTGGCAGTAGCTCCTTAAACATTTTTGATAAAATAAGCAAAAGACTAATTGGCCTGTAAGATCTCCCGGGTTCTTTCCTGATTTTGAAATAAGGATAACTTGTGCCATTATCCACTGTGTAAAAAAATATTGAGGTCTTATCATTGCGTTGAAAACTTTTGTAATTATTTTTATATACTTTTCTAGTAGTTCTAAGCACCTTACCTGTAATTAAATCAGGCTTAGAACATTTGTATCTATAGAATTTTTTTTTCTATTGTTATAAATTAAATATAACAAAAATATGGGTACATTTGTAAATGTATAAATATATTGTTAGTTAATATGTTTTTGCATTGAATTCATAAGATATCTTAGTTTTGATTTCATGACAAACGTAAACGTTGAAAAATAAAACTTATTTGTTTTACCGAAACTAAAATAAGAAACCATATGTTATTGTTGTTTCCTTGACACATTTAATGAATATTACTGACAACTATGTATGTATATTAAGATAAAATCAGCAAATATACTATTTATAAAAAATACTATGAAAATGACGCCATATTCGGAAATAAATAAATACAGTAAGGATTTAGGAGGACAAAACAAGATAAATTATATTTTGAAGGTGTGTCGAAAGCAACATGCAAAAAATATATCTAAAAATAAATATCTTTCAAACAATTCGACGACTTGGTCAGTTACTTATCAGATAAGAAAATATTGCACCGGTAAAAAAAATATTTGTAAAACGAAAAGAACGGGTTTAATTAATATTTCAATGAATTAAAGATAACCACAATGTTCATCTTTAATCATATTATTGTCAATCTGTTTACTTTATAAAATGTGGATTTTACAATGCGAAAATATAAACATTGTAACACATTTTCGACATATTTTGATTATATCTAAGCGAGCTAAGAAATAATATAATAAAAAATTAAAATTTCCTTCTTTCTATACATTTTAATGAGCTTCAAACTTTATAATATTTACTTGAATCAGTAAAAGTATTGAAACAGTTTATTAATTTAAATCAATGCATGACTTTTAATTTTATCAGTATTGTAAGATTTACAGTCAAATCTTCTTCTATAGATTGCTTTCTGCTCCATATGTATTTTTTAATAAAAAAACACACTTGAACACATTAATGGAGTTTAGCACATTCTTGCCTAAAATTATATATTTGGCTCCTATAGATAAATACAGTTGGTATATTTTGAACTTGTATCTATTTTTAAACAATGAAATTATATTTAAGTGAAATTCAATCTTTTTCTACTGGAAATAAATTCTAATTTTGGCAAAAATGTTAATTAACGTGCTATTGCATTGAGGTAAACATATATGTATATATCATATACTACAAATTTTAATATAATACATCGTTTTTGATATGTGGAGAGCAACCGGTTAGGTAGAAAGCACTTATTCCAAATACGCGTTAAAAGCGCAATAAACAAAAATACTATTAGTCGTTACGACACGCAGATCAGATCCGTAACGACATATGTTTTGTGCGGATTTGCATATAAATAAATTTACTGGAAATAAATTAACCGCGATCGAATTATTAAACTGATTGAAAAAAATAACAAATACAAAAACATGAATTTCACAATAATTTGTGAAATGATAATAAAGGGTAGGCCATTCCAATACTTTTTTATTTTTTACCAATACGAATTCTATGAATTTCGGTCAAAGTAGATACACCCGATAAACATTCTAATCACAAATGTTTTTCGAATGCGTAAAATCATTTTTTTTGTTGAGAAGAAGCGTTTCATTGTCTCGCATTTTGAAACAAAATAAAGGCGTTTAAAGTAACATGAATTTTGGAACATCACTAGTCACTCGAGTATATTGAGAGAAAGAAACAACATGTGTTTCGTTAATTATACAGATTGTTTCATTACAAGATTTTTTTTCAAATTTCATTTGGGATAGTATAAACTAATATTAAATCAAAATCTGGCGAATTATTGGAATAATCGAATATTTAAATATATGATTAAAAACCCGTATTAATATTTTTGAAGTGAGAGAGATTTATTTTTTCATTATTTAAGTGGTCGTTATAGTTACACCCATATTGTTTGTTTTTTTGTATGTTTGTATTGTAGATTAGTGAAATTTTCAATGCGCTATATAATACATAAAATAAAATGTAAAAAATAATATAGATTATAAAAACAGTACCGGTATAACTTATGTGGACACTGATTTAACAAAACCAATACAAATGGAAAATGGAATTAAAGAAGTAAGCATTTCATTTTCATCTTTATCTTAAATAATAACGAACATAGAATAAGCAAAATAAAAAAAAATGTTCAAAATTTGGTGTAGGTTAGTAGAAAACGTGATCAATATGCCATTTATATTGATCTCAAGAGCTAAAATTTATGCTAGAGTAACTACAAGGCTCATAAAATAAAAAAATAATTAGTGGAAATGTCAAAATTAATCGGTGAACGACTGCTCATAACAATGAACTGTTGTTGTTGGGTGCGTTGAACGGTATTCTTATTTTTACTTTTGCAACATTAATAAAGGTACTGCCTCTTAAAGTTTTGGCCACCCTACGCTCGATCTCAATATTTATTAAGGCACCTTGCGCATAAGGTTAAAATTAAACTGGTTCTACGGCGTAAATCGAATGAAATACGAAGCAATTCGAACTGCTGTCATGCCGCGCAGTTCTGCTGAAATATATCCGAATTTAATTAATATCGCACTTTATAATTCGAAAAGTCAATTCGCGCCTCTTATATTGGCGGAGGACGTCCATCACGAGCGCGCGACGCGACTCGTTCACGTTTTGTATAATGTGCCATAATGATGTCAAGATTATGGGACCGCTGTACTGAGATACGATCTTGACGACGATCCCCTGGGGTGGGACCCTGGTGGTGTTATGACAACGTTATTTATAAAAATTGTCATAGCACGCCCTCACACGCCAACTTTAATGGTTAGCTCAGACGGTAGCTTTTTGAGGCACGCTGGTAACGTGTCTGGGTCGTTAGAACAAATATTCTTTACATAAATGTCGCTTTATGTAAAACCGGATGCATTTAGAAATGTGAGAATAGCATAGAATTGCTCTTGAGAACTGCCGTTGGAACTGCGTAACGATCTGGGCTACAGTTTTCCGTAGTAGTTTAAATTACGAGCTTTTAAAGTATAAATGTAGTGCATTAAATTTAAATAACCTAATACTTTCATTTTCATATTAAATGTACCGTTATTAATTAACTAGCACTAGCACATATTTTTTCGAAATATTTTGATTCAAAAACCCTTTTAAAACAATCCTGTATTCCAAATAATTTGGTTAAGGCTTAATTTGGTAATCAATAGTTTATAAATTAGGGTATTAGCGTGTGAATTTTTTATTACATTTAGTTGAAAATCATACTTTAAGGTCTTTGCTTGGTCTGTCTTAAGTGTATGCTTTTATTTTTTAAAGTACGATAATATATTATAGTTTTATGTACCTTAAAACAGAAAATTAAAAAACTGAAATCATGAAACAATTTATTTAAAGAATAGTTAATATGCACACACTATTCTATAAAACCATACACTAATTTTAACTGCTTATCAAATCTTATACTATTTTACAATTGAAATGATTGATTTAATAAAAAAAATAATAGATTGCACAAAAATGCACTAAAGTGATTTTTTAAATTTACGTATTTTTTTTGTCGCTGCCACACCAATCAGAACTCTGAGGATCATTCACTGATATCATCCCTCCGCCAGCTTCTCGACCACCACTCGGAGAAAATATCTCGCCATTTTTCGTTAATCGTCACAACAATTGTAAATATAATGTAATAAAACAACTGAGTCTCACTGGCTACGAAGTCATACCCCCTAGGGATCCCAAACCCTAAACGATTTTATTTTTTGTAGTTAGCGCGCGCTTTTTATTAAATATCGTTCTGTGGGCCGCAATGATAGTAAGCCTTTTATAGTAAATAGAGTCCATTTGTGAGCAGATTTTGTCTACATTTCGTAAATTCAATTGCTTATTTTCTTCTGGTTGATATATTATAATCCATCTTTCGAAATTTTTTGGAATTTATTCGTGTTTTATTTAATATCGTATTTTATCGTACAAAGATAAACGCGTATTTTTAATTCTAGGATATCGTTCGAATACAAGATACAGAGAAACGGCCCTAGCAAACTTCCCTGAAGAACTCCAGCTGGAATTTTACTCGGTATCAAGAATTCATTATCTAGTGAAACAACATAGCTTTTACTTCTTAAATGTGAGTATTATGTATAGCTGGTAGTCAGAAGTCTTATTATTTATATAATTTAAATAAAATGCCATGCCATTCTGTGTCAAAAGCTTTTTCTATATCTAACATTAACAGGCCCGTACTTTTTTTTCATATATGAATTGGCGCATATATGTTCCGTCAAACTATTAGTTTAATTTTTGCGGAAGCCACACTGTTCGTCAATAATTTTATTCCCCTGAGATTTTCTTAAAAATGTCTAATTATTAACTGATTGAGCAATAGCTAATTGAATACGTAAATAGTTCAGGATCTGATTTTTCAGCACTATAATACGGCTAAAACTAGTGTTTCTTCTCAAGAATTATTTTACCAGAAAAATATCAAATTTAGAATATTAAATATAAATCACTTTACAAACATTTATTGGAAAATATTTACTTATACTAACTTTAAAACTTGTTTATTTTAGCTATCATTTCTCTGCTATATAAATTGTATTTGGCCGATTTTTTCGAAACCAAAATCAAACCCTATAAAAATATATTGATGCTAGATATATACAGTTTACCTAATAAATTTAAAACTTTGCGTTACTAATTTTATTTGCAAGTGGCATATATACATATATATCACATACCACAAGAAATTATTTGTCATTAATAAATCGATTATAAATTTTGATTCCGTTATTTATTTAAATTATCATAAAAATGCAAATATGTAATAAACTGATTTTATATTAATAACCATACAATTTATAGTCTGACAATTTAATATTTTATGGCAAAATGTGTGTAGACACATCGTAAAATTTAATAAAACTTTAATTTATTGATAATAATATTCATATTAATAAGAACTTTTATATATAGTTTATACGAATTCTAACTTGAATATTTTTTTTTAAAAATCCTATGTATTCACTTACATTAAATCCATATTTATAGAATCAGATCTACTTAGTTCGAAGATCTAGATTAGTTAACATCTAGATTAATTATCTGCACTACGGGGGTCTTACTGTAAATGGCAATTAACAACAGATTAATATTGATTCAACGATATATGCCTCAATCGTCATTTACTGGTCAATGAATCATTGGTCAATTGCTCGTCGGTCATTCATTGTGACATGAAAGATACAGATTCTGTGATGTAGTCAATCAAACTGACAGCTCACACATCATCATTTTCAATGATCAAAATATCGAAATTTATGCATACCAAACCATGCAATTTTAAATATCCTATTAACCCTTTTCAACCATATAATTAAAGCATTAAATTATTATTAATAAAATATTTATTTTTACGACGAAACCAAGCATGGCGATTATAGTAATTAATGGTTCGGTGATGTTTCTCGTACTTAAATTTTTAACCGTGGTTTAAAACGGTCGAGTGCTATCTTTTAATCTCTTGTACTGTGCAAATATTAAAAAAATGTATTTCAAACTTATTGTTCATGTTAAATCATATAGCATTTATAAATTTTACGTAACTGTTAAAATTTCTAAATCTCCCAAAATAAAATTAAATCATTACATAGTTGGATTTGTAATTGGAAAATATTTAGTCAATTCATTTTTGGTTTTATATTCAATTGATTTATTGTAATTTGAGAAACGTAATTATGTTATTTCATTAATACAAATTACTCAAATACAATAAAACTTTCATTATCAATATTGTGCATGATAATTTTATCGACTCGTATGGTTTTCTGTGTAAATATATTTTTATTGTGATGCTGAAAAACATCAACGCGAATTCTCAGATGATAATGAAAGTAAAACTATATTACAGGATTCGTTAATAAAAGAGATTTGAAGTGAGCTTTTGAGATTTAAAAAAAATAACTAAAATCAGTGTTTTAATAACAATCTCAAATAGGATTAGCTTTAAAAAAAATTGGTTATAATACGTTTATGCATAAATTAATATATATTTTTTTATTAATCATTTCGTTTTAACTTTAAATTTTATCAGCTAAGCTAGAAAATGGTAGAATCCTTAGATGTTTTACTAGTTTTGAGCTAGTTACTGTAGCGTTACCGAATCTTGATGCAAGAGTAAAATACTTTTCGATGTTCAAAAATCTATGAACTTCCATCTTACTTTTTTATTTTATAGTGACGACATGCTAAAAGACAAATTTCTTTTCAGAAAAAACTATTAAGATTCTAAAAATGTGTCTTCCAGGCAACTAAGGTCAACTAAGATCATATTCTTGGAGATTTACATTTGTATTTAGCAGCAACTATGTGAAAATAAATTTTCAAAGATGAAGTACATACATAAATATACAATTTTAAGCCAGAATTAACAGATTTTGGCAATGAATTGACGAGCTTCAAACCTCAGCTTGATGAAATGTCATCTCAAAAAAGCAATTATTTCATTACATTTTCTTTTTAATTTTTTTTCTTAAATTTAACTGTTTCTATAATAGTGCTTCCGCAAAATGAGTATAAATAAATGTGAAAAACTGTTTTTTTTTACAACACAAACATTATTATAATTTTATGAATATTTAGGACGTGTATTTTAAATGTACACCCTACTTTTAGATGTCTTACTATTCTGTCTTCACTGACAATGAAGTTATACATTTTTAAGGATACTTGCTATTTTATGAGAATGGCTTTGTAAAATTATATTTATTCAAAAGAAGATCTTGTAGATTTATTTAAGGTTAGTAAATATTTCATAACCTTCTTATCAATCTAGAACATCTCGGAGAAAGGTCTACCAATTCAAGAAATTTATTTAGCGCAATGTATACTTTCTTATCAATTTCGAAGATTAACACTACACTGCCACTAAGCCTAATATACCCGTTTGACGAGAATTATAAACCATGTTAGTCACGATTTTTGACACACATTGCGTTCGATCTCGTCTAGTTTTAATTAATAACGTGTCTGCTCTCGGTGCACCGACGAGTGCCGATGAAGCATCTCTCGCGTCGGAGGCTGCATCTGAATTCCTGTTTTGCCATCGATGTGCCCACGTTTACTTTAGTTTTTTTGTTTGCCGCCGGTGTGTTACGTTTAACGGTTGTCATCGGTCGGCCAGTATAGTAGTGTCTTCTGCGAACGAATACCTGAAAATCGTGTTTGGAACACGCACGAGAGTGCTGTCAAATCAATGCGAGCAGTATCGTAATTAAATTATACTAGTGCAACGGTATTGCCAATCTAGCTTGAAGGGGTAAAAATGAAACGCGCAATACCCACTTCGTGAAAAAGCTAGCGTCCGGAGCTTTGATGAAAAAGCTACGTAAGGACTTGGCTATTATGGTTATACAAATATGGTATCGACTTCCTCGATCGATAGACAAGATGTAAACGGTTTTAGTTTTTGCGTATGCTCGTACGTTCGATATGAATTGATCATTTCCTTTCTATATGTTTTATGATGTATGATAACTTGACTGGTTTTCGATACGATAGATAAGCTTATGAATAAATGGATATGTACTTAAAAATTGTACAGATTTAAATAAAACACAAGTTTGATAAATCTTTATATTATTATTAATCATCCGCAGTAGGTTTAACCCTTTGGACGCGTTAATCAAAAATAAATATAAAATTGTTTTTTTTTAAATGCAAATTTTACTTTGAAACTGTGTTTAAATGTTCTAATTTTTTAATTTTTATTTATTTAAAATGATATTTTATGTTTATTTACAAAAAAAATGTTTTTCATAAAAACATTTTTTTTACTGATTTTTCCGTAAAGAGGTAAAAAAAATCAATTGGGCGACTTATTCGATTTCCGCGTCCGAAAGGTTAAAATTATTTTAAAATAACAAAATAAACAAATAGTGTATTTAAATTTCTGTATATATTACACAGTATTTAATTGAATAAACTCATATAGTGCTATCTATCAATATAACTTGATATTCTAAATTACTTTTACAAATAAATTCGCTCTGACAAAAGCAGGAAAAAATTCAAAAATGTTTCATATATATTTTTTATGAAGTGAAGATATATTTTATTGGTAATACACATTGACTGTAATATATATTACACATATATATAAGTGGCGTTTCGTCCATACATGCGATAGATTCAAAACGTCAACCGCATGCACGGTTGATGGCGAACGACTAACACGAGCACGTGTAACGGCTGAGTCGCTCGCCTTCAACCGTACATGCGGTTGACGTTTTGAATCTACCGCATGTATGGACTGCACGCCACTGATATGTATATTATGTAATACCTAAATAATTACCATTTTTTTAAATTCAAGATTCAAAATGCCTAAATAGTTGTTAACATTTTTATTACGATACATTTGGAAAATATCCGGAAATGTAAATTAAAATGCAAAAATTATAAAAAATTATCAAAAACGTGTCTCCAATAATAATATATATTTTTCCAATAGATCAATTTTTAGCATTTCATTATAAATAATTAAAATTATTATTAGTTAAAGTACTATTATAAATTGTTGAAGTACTTTACAATCTCTAAACAATATATATATATATATATGTACATATTCATTGCTTTTTATTACCATAATATCACATCGGTCGCTTCATATATTATAGTACAACCTAATAAATATGTATTTTAATAGCGTAGCTAAACATGTTTTATTTATAAACCAGAAAATCGGAGCAATAAATAGATGTAAATGATTTTATTACTTTAGAAAATATAATTTTAAGAATACTAGAATCTTCACCAGGAACTTTATATAATATCACTATTATACCAGAATAGTACCTACTATTTAATAATAAAATGATTTTAATTAATATTATATGTTTAATACAATCATATATTTTATTGAATGGAATTATGTATTCTGCTTAAAAACATGCGTTGTAATGGTTACAATTTGATTAATTGCACAGAATCAATTTAGGGTACACATAAATATACTATAAAATATTAGAATATGTATTATATACATAAAAATAATTAATTTAGAAAAGTATTGAAAAATTAACTACATGCGTTTTTAACCGCACATAACGATGAAATATGACAGAATTATACATCTTCATATTCTATAAATGGTGATGGAATAAATATTATGCGCATATTAAAAGGTTCAAGTCTTTCTGACTCAAATTCTATCTTAAAAAATTGAAGCAATTTTTTATGAATAATCACTTGATTATTGCTACACGCCTGTTGAATTTCAAAGGTTAATAACTTATTGAAAAAAATAAAATATAAAATATTTCTTTTTAGATATTACATTATTAGGCAAAGTAAATACGAATTAGAATTAACATCACTCTTCAGCACATCAACGAATCAATCTTATCTAAAATCAGTCTCTGATTAATATGAAATATTGACATTCTATCCAAGCGTTAATCGTTGTATGATTTCTACAGCATCCTATCTAAGATCTTAAATCGTATAATACAACTTGGACGTCATCTACTACACAACGATGACACACAAATATGTCAGGAGATAGATCAGATACGATTTTTTCATAACGTATTATTATAAAATGGTGCTAACGAAGCGTTTATCGACGCTATCTCGATCAATTAAGCAGTCTCGAGATAATTTTCGACGAATTCTTGGACAAGAAGAGAAGAGTAATTTTTAAGGGCGTCGTAAAAACGAACGATCCGTTTGCGGTCTTGTAATATATTCATTTTGAAAAAGACCACCAATAAGACGTGCTCGATTGCAAATCATGCTCGTATATATTTATTTATTGTACTAGTCAGTTCTCAAAATGTGGTACGCGAATACGCAAGAGGCGCGCAAATAACCTGAGAATATATAATATATAGCTCGGTCAATATTTATCATATGAAAAACCAATACATATCTAATGTTTGCTTTATAATAAATGAACGATGATAGAAACATAGAATGATTATATAAATATACACTTATAAAATTACTATAGAATAAAACATTTACTATGATTTTCTATAACCATATAGTAAATCAATACACGTTGAGAAATAAAGTTTACACTCTTTTTTTGTGATTTTTACAAATGCGGTGCTCATTTTAAGCTACTGTTGCGCTTACGTGCTGCATGTTCGATTTTTTCTGCCATTTTCTAGTCACTATTTAAACTAAACGGAACGGTATTGACAATTTACAGATCAATAGTGCATACATATTCATAAAAATATATTTTTAGTATTTTCTCAAAGATATAAAAAAAATGTTGCTTATTAAAAGTAAAGGAAAGAAATGGATTTAGGTTTACAAAAAATAAGGATATCCGACTTTAACCTGGTTAGGATTTCAGTCATGATTTTTTCTTCTTATTTAACATGTTCACTGTAGCGCCCATAATTTACAACCAATTTTGGTTTTTGAAAAATGCCACACGCGCGTTCAGCGTTGTCGTCACGAAAAGTAACGTAATGGCGGCGGTCATGCGAAAAGCTATATAAAGTTGCTTATTAACTTTTTGGAACTGCTCTTCTCGTAATCCGGTGTAATAATCTACCGGTCGGGCACCATGAGCATGTCTGTACGTGCTAATAAAATTAACTGGACGGTTAACGGCCGGGTTAAAAGCCGATCGCGATGAGTAGTCCGTCTACACATCTGTAATTTGGTGGGATTCGTGGGAAGAGGGTCGATCGTTTAGATACACACTTACAATGGTTTTAGAATCGCCAAGGCAACGCGATAGATCGACCATGACAAATTGAAAAATCGAAATTGCCATTCCGTCGAAAAATATAGACGTTTCGGTGGAGTATCACAGTAATTTTGTACGAGAAATACATGGGAAGTCATTGATTACTTGCAGTTTTCTTAGAAGACTTCTGTTTTAAGTACGTCGGTGCACTCTATAAAAGCTATCATAACATTATCATTTTCATTATTGTACAGAAAAATGATATGACTATGTTGTTAGAGGAACTACACATTAAACAAATCGTTATCTTACCATAGTACAGTAAATAATCAGGTGAAAGAGTTGTTATCACTTAACCAAAAAATCTGCGCGAATTAATATAATAAAAATTAAATAAGAGCATAAGTAGTCAGAAAAAATCACCTATAAATTTACTGACTATTTTATATATTTTTAAATAAAATTTTGCTACAACTTTATACCTTTTAATGTAAAAAATTGACCAACTTTTGCTTCAATATGGTCTTTATTTTAAAAGTGTCACGCTACTAGTTTTATGTTTTAGGCATACTGTTATAAATCAGCGTATCTCGAGGAAGTTAAGCAATCTATGTTGTCATTTTTCGTGTCATCGATGGTTGTAAAGTCTTCGATGAATATCGGTGACTCAAGTTTATCGTTAAGGTTTCAAAAAGTCTCGGTTAAACCAACTTTTATGTTTATTGATAAACTTTATAGATACGCCATAAAATAATAGTTATCGCTACGAGCTAGCTGCGACTTAGGTAACAGTTTAGTGATATCCCCACAACATAAGAGATTCCCATATTTTTACCATCGTGCTAATTGCGATGAGATGAAATCAAAGAGATATTATTCGTCGACTTACTAGGTAAAAATAAATATGAAGCGTTTGTTGCTGCTCAAGAGTCCGTTGCTGAGCGAGTGACCTTCGCTTAAGTGTAACAAAATATTCTCCAAATGCTACGCTAATCTTACGACATGCTTCTGTAGTTTTTGATCAGGATTGCATTTTTCGGGATTCTAACCCTTTGGGGTGTGACTTCGCAGCCAGTAAGACGCAGGTGGAAACTAGTGAGATTTTTATTAGTTAAAATTATATATTGCGAACTATGATTATTGGCGAGGTTGTTATTCTCCGAGCGGTGGTGGAGAAGCTAGCGGAGGGATGAAGTCAGTAGAAGATCCTTAGAGTTTTGATTGGTGTGACAGCGACAGTATAGCGGAGGTTAATTCCCTCTCAGGTTGTGCTTTTAGTTTAAAGCATCGTTGCAACTTGCCGTTCGATAAGCTCCACATGAATTTGTTGAGAGTTAAGATAAAATAAGAATTATCTACTATCGGATTATAATAATTGTTATTTTTTCCATTATTTATATTAAATATAATAATAAATGAATTAGGATGATGTAATCAGTGAATATATATGAACATAAAAAATTGCTCGCGGCATATGAAAGCTATGTACAGGTTCAGAATCTCACATAATATATATTTTACGTGAAACATTAATCAAAATAGCATTAGTTTTTTGCCTAAAACCGATCAAAATTCAATTTGTATCAGTCGTTTAATAACGACTAAATGGGTGGAGCATCGCATATTCTCTATTAATCCAATAAATGTTTATCAATCGGATTTATTTATGTTTTCGAATTCATCAACATATATCAAATGACCAGTTGTAACTCTTTAGTTTCTAAATCGATCTTTTGGGCGTTAAATAGTAACGGTATGCTAGGCATGAACTAAAAAAATATGACCGGTTCCTTTAATCATCACGATTCGAATTGTTATAATACAATTTTTTTATGTTTTATTATACGTACATATATATGTATGTAAATATATTTTTTACAATTTCTTATGCGACAATATCACACCAACGTGTTAAAGACTGTAAAGAGTTCAGTTAGTTTTTCTGACGCAAAAGAATGATTTTATATAACAAATAGTGGATGAATTTGAAAGAGGTGTACCGCTATTTATTGTATTAAAATTTATAAGATCATGTAGGATTTTAACAAACAAAATTTCATTGATAACCCAACTCAGTTCTTAATAAATTAAATATTTTACTTCTCCATTCTTAGTTAAAATGGGACGAATTGATTTTATATGAAATTTACGTTTCATACAACAAAGCCCACGTGTATATTATAAAATATAGCACTTGACAGTTGACAATTTCATACCGAGTCTTAAATTAATAAATGCAAGAATATTGTAACGTACCAAAAGATTTCTCACGTCTTCATAAGCAATCGTCACTTTGATTGACGACTTCAAAGCATGATGAATCTATGATTGGACATCTCGAGACTACTTCCCTGCCATCATCGATTACTTCAATTTCACCAAGAGCATCAGTCAATCCTAACGATTGGCTACCGTTCAATACTTTCAAAAGAAATATTACATACTGCTCTGTGTGAACTTCTATAAATGCGCCAGCAATTATTGCATTTAAAGGCGCAGTCAACTTTTGCATTCATGCAAGTCTAGCTCATAAACATTTAACAACGTTCGCTGATGACATATGGAGAAAAAGTTTCTTAGACATCCATCAAACATTGTTATATGCACATAAGAGATGCTTGGACACTTTACGTCGTGACATCCGAGCTTTATGATATATCATGTTTCCTTGTTTATTGCTTTGCAACTTCATTCAAATCTTCTTCAGGCGAAGTTAATGAAGACTAATTTAAAATCATAACAATGAACCATCTTCTCTGTTTAGAATGTCATATAACTTTACATAGTATATAGCTAACAGGGAACAAAATTATATTTTATTTAACATTGTTGTGCCTGGTGTTAATTAGTGGATAGAATGCTAAAGTATGATCTATAGAATAGTGTGGTATTTTTTAGGTGAAATATATATATATATATATATATATATATATATATATATATATATATATATATATATTAATTATATAAAAAACACAGAAAATAATATATAAGGCAAAACAGTCTTATGTTTCAAGAAACATACCACGATGTTCAAGAATCATATGGTCTATTTTATACATATTACAAATTTTCTTCGACATTGCTCGTCAATCTGTTATCTTACATATATATATATAATACACCTATTACTAATAAATCCTCCACCTGCTGTTTTGTGGTCATTGATGTGTGTCAGAAAATGTACTAAAAATAAATTGAACATTTTGAAAAATATATTGAATCATATTTCAAGAAAATCAATCTGAGCTGCAAATTAAGGTTGTTTAATAAACAACGATCCTCTATAAGAGAAAATTTGATTCGTATTAAAAAGACTTTCTAATGACTCGTCCAAATGGACGATTATGAACTTTAAATCTCGTGAAAGTTTTTTATGGTGGTATCAGTTCGATTTTCAGTCCAGTTCTTATCTCGTCAATTTTCTCAGATTAGGAGATTCTTGCTTAAAACGGTTCCGGCTCGATTAAACCGCATCGTAAAGCTCTCGTTTTACGATAATGCAACGTCGAAAACGAGAGCGTTCTGCTTTCAATGTTTTTTTCGCGTTTACCTCGTTTGCTATCTCTAAAGTATAAATTTGCCAATTTATAAGGTCGATGAGACAAAATGAACGTTTGGAATCCAGGAAGTGCTTTGGCGAAAGTAAATTAGTTTTTAATTGCTTGTAAAAATTCGACCTGAATATTATTAAGGAAAAATATTACAGCAGAAAAATGTTATTAAATGTTAAGTTAATTCGGGCAGTCGTTTTAATACATTGAATATAACTATCATAAAAATGTCTTGTAGTTATTTTGCACGCATTAAAATTTATAATATAATTAAATTTCTAATTTAATTTTTATATTTTAGTTAATGGTCTAGATTTATCCAGAAATACTTTACGAAAATATTTTAGTATGCGGTACACGGACAGTGCACTAGTTTTTCTGTGTTTTTAAGTCATATCGAAGTCACCAAGTCATATCAAAGATCGAGTTGAAGTCTTCGAAAGTAAAGTGATTCTGTGGGCAAGTATTGACGGAAGATTTTACTGGAAGTCCTTGTGTGAGACCTGACGAAAGTGATTTAGTATGGCAGCTTTCATGCTTATACATATAACATCATCTAATAATTGAAGGGAAGTTCAATGTCCTTTTCAGTCCTTGATCATTTAAGCAATGTAGGTGATTCAGGGTAAAACTAGAATATTTGAGTATGCAATTCGGGGATGCTATTTGCTCCACGGTGATATTTGACACTACACGGTTCAGTAATTTTCCGTACTTAAATGTGTTAACGAATTAAGATTGATAGCTTTATTTCATCTTTTACATTACTCTTAATTTTTCAACACTAAGACTCATTATATCAAAATAATTTTGTTAATAATTTGTGGCATTCAGAGAACACCGAGAAGATAAGAAAATTGAATATTTAGTAACCCTAAGGGACGTGACTTCGCAGCCAGTTAGACACATAAAAACTAGTAAGAATTGATTAGTTAATATTACATACTGTGAAACTATGATGGACGAGATCGTTATTCTCCGAGCGGTGGTGGAGAAGCTGGCGAAGGAATGATGTCAGTGGAAGATCCTCAGAGTTCTGGTTGATGTGGCAGCGATGGTAATACAAAGGTTGATCCCTCTTTGCTGCAGTGCTCGTATGGTGGAGTCTATCTCAGGATATAAGCGTCCATGACCGTAAATTGTCCGTGGGCGAGCAGTATCTTCGCTTCTCTGCCGGTGGGACCGCGTCTGCTAGTGTCTGTCCTCCCTTATTGGAGACCAGCCTTACGTATTGAAGGTTGCGAAGTCGCTGACGAATCACAATCATGTAGCGATCATCCAGTCAATCGTTGCACTCGCTAATTAGAACAACGAAATATGTATAAGTGACAATTTCTTGATGGACATTGTGCAACGGGAATATTGTAACCTTACGTTGCTTTTTGTCTTCCGGTGATATATTGCTTCCCGTGATCGTTTCACAATAAAGAAATATTCTTTCAATGCACCAGAGAATCCTTGCGTGTTGTTTATGTAAAACCCTTTTTTTTCTAGCCGTAACGAGGGCTTTGGTGTGGTCCCATCCTTTACACTATTGTCTAGTTTATTCTATTGATGAATAATATTTTTTTAAATTATACTTAAAAATTCACTTTTCCAAAACATACCCTAGGAGTGCTCTCACAAAAAATAGTGTCACAAAATTAATACACTTCACAGCTAATAAAAAGCGCGACGATAAAAGGAAATCACTAAAAGTTAACGTCACATCCGACATGAAAACAAATGCACTTTACAAATTGCATTAAAAACGCTGCCACGAGAAAAGTGTAGTAAAAACAACACCGCACACAGATAATAAAAAGGGGGAAAACGAATACAATTACAAAGTAACTATTCTACAACATTATAAAATTCCATAGCGCAATTTATTATAGATAAATCAAAATCTGGTGCATAGCTGCAGATAGCAAAAGACACCGTTTGATCTACTGTGAAAGATAAAACATATAACTCTTTTTATGAATATAATTTTTTTACAATTTTTTTTACACAGCTCTGGTTATAGAAACGCACAAAGAAGCAGAGGTTTTAAGAAAAGTTTATTTTTCTTTTAGCAGGCAGATTTAAAAATAAATAAATATGTGCCATATTCTACAATATGCAGAAAGCCATTACAAAATGCAGGAAGTATATCAATTTTCTACTAATGCAATTGTGACGATTAGAATCAATATCAATGAACTAATTGTGTAGTTTGTATATTATATTATATATATATAGAAATATAGAAGAGCTACGCATCTATACAATTAGTATTATAATTATCAGAAAATGAAAATAAAATCTTAAAAGCTTTAAAGCAGACGTGTCATCAAATATAAAAAGCCAATCAATGACAAACAGAGCTTACTTTTTTCATTTCGCTTTTCGGTTCAGCTCAAAGTGATTAATTTTTTTAAATGTTTCCATTCGTATTAAAAATGTATTTTCTAATATAATTTACAATATTTTATTCCTTCTTTAGTATATTATTAAGCATACTACATGAATTGATACAATAATATAAATATTAATAATTAATTTAAGTTATAATAATTAGAACTAGAAGTAACTATTCTATGATAATAATATAATTTATTAAACGAAACAAATTTGTATATTCACAGTTGAAAGATACATGATTTTTAGGTATATTAATTTATAATTAAGAAATATGAAAGTATTCTCTAGTTATTAAAATATCTTCGTTGTCCCTTTCAACACTAACTTGTGTTGCTGGAGCTACTAAAACCACTATTGCAATTTTGTATAAATGAGGATATGTATTTTTATTTTTCTCCAAAAATTCTAAAATATGCTTTTTCCTGACAAATCTTTGTACAGGGTTTAAGTTATTAAAAATTAATTCAATGTCCACATCTGTAGAAATTGGGAATGTATGTGTCTCTATTGGCTGTTCTTTACTTACTTAAAGTCCTCTAAATCGTGTACCTTTTCATCAAAAGTTTCACTAGATGATTGTGCTTATTAATTTATGATTGAAAATGATTTCTCTAAAAATTGTAGTTCTTACCAAATATTTTTCAAATGTTGCATAGCTTGCACTTCTTGTGACGTTGTAAGTAAAATTTTATAACACGGATCTAAATAAGAAGCTCCTGGTATTATATATTATAAATTTCCCTATTAGATAAGGTAATTCCGGTTCGAAGTCCTGACATAGACAAAATATAATTATATTCTATATACAATTTATTAAATAAAATTTAAATTGCCGTCAACTTACAATAATGCTTTCCAATTGAACATATTATATTTATATTATTTTGTATTTTACTCAAACGTGTTTGATATTGATTCAAGACATCTATCTTCTGGAAAATTTATTTCTTATTATTTAGTAAAGACTCGAACCATTTATATTTTTTTAAGCAAATATAAATTAGTTTAAATAAAAACATATACAATTATTTATCGAACCAATTTAATTCACATAAACACTCATATTCGTAAAATAAGTTATGAAAAAATTATATTTTAATATTTTGTATAATTTTATTTTTCTCTTCTATCATAGCTCTTAACTTTTTCCAAAAATCTCTATAGCAACTCATTCCTAAAGCCGTTACATCTATATTCATAGAATTATCTCTTTTTGATTGATCAGACGATAGTTTTTCTTCCGACATCGCATTAATGCAATTTTTCAAATAATCTGACACCAGAGACATCTCTTTATAGAGCGCACAACCAAAATCCATAATATCACTTTTGCATTGATATTCTATATCCTCCGTAAATAAATCTTCTTCATCCATTGCATTGTTATCAAAATTCTTTTTGTTTTTCATTTCAATTTCATATTCAGAAGGTACGATTACTATCCTGGATGGCAACAAATCATACATTATGTTGATTAACATCAAAAGTTGACTTTCAGATCTAAAACATAATTTAATTTAATTATTATATTATTATATAACATTTCATAGTTTTTTACAATTTAATCTTACCTAGTCAATACAGCAATTTTGTATTTAAGAATCTCTGTTTTGGATTCTTCGATTATTTGTATGACTGATCCGTGATTGATATGCAAAGGAGACTTTATATGTCTGAATATGTTTGGTAATGATTTAACATCATCAACATAATCCAAGTTTTCCTTTAATAATTGTGATAATGGAAATGTTGCATCGTTAACAAAATAAATATCCAATTTAGTCATTAAACTTGTTGAATATAGAGCTAAAATATCTTCATGGCCTAAAATCATTATTAGATTATCATATAAATATAAAAATATATATAAGAAATATTATAAAACATATACCAAATTGATAACTTTGGCAAACTGGATTTAAAGATCCGTTAACAACATCCAAAGCTTTAATTTCAATGTGTTGTAAAGGCGGACTATATGTTTGATTTCCGCATTTATATTTTAAAGCGCCTTTTAAATAGATCTTTGGTGAATTATCAAAAAGAGGTATTACAGATTCTATGATGAGCATAATACATTGTTTTGGCTGTAATGCTCCTCTCTTGAGTTTCATCCAAAATAAAGGCGCTGTATCACATCTATTGTAATAGCTCGTTATATAATGGAACACGTAGCTGTCTTCATTTTTCAAGAGTACTTCTATCTCTTCAATGTCCCTAAAAACATATACATAAAATATGTGTTGACTCAATTCATTGTATTACGTTTCAGCTTAGCATTGAACTGCTGTGTACTGCAAAATAAATAAAATACCTAGTCAACATGATCGAATTAAGCATCTGTGTAAATAAAAATTACAATTTCACGTCAACTTTCAACATCATTAGTGAATTGCAATCGTTTAGTGAATATCGTACTGTGTGATGTTATAGTTATTTTTAATATTTAAAATGTTGATTGACGTATCGAAATGCAAAAGCACATTCCCCGTGCAACGTTTGATATTGTCGGGATTGCTAGCTGTAGTGATAATGACAGTTTTGCTATACGTGTCTATAAACCATGCGCAAAAGAAATACGTGCAAGAGTATCAGGTGAACAACATAAACGTAGATCTCAATTATGTAGTTAATGAGGTAAAACATTATACAGTGTAGTTAATATATCACTTTACCATTAGAAAAATTAATATTTTTTAATATATGTACATATATAAAACCATACTGAAAGTATGTCCTTGGGACTGTTTGTCTCATTAAAAAATTGCAAATGGAATATTCTCGTGATATGATTTTTACAGAACGTTCTGCTACAAATTTTTAGGGTTAATGCATATTAAAAAAATAATCTTATGTGATTAGATACTTCGACAATCATTTAAATTACGACTTTCTAAGCACACATAATTTGCATTATTTTATGTTAGATAATTAAAAAATGGCTTCAAATATTCGATGTGAAAGTCGATAAAGTCAATTTTTCAATTTAAAAGGTGATGCCAGTTGCAGCATGTTCATTTCACTTAACACGTTGAATACAGCGACTTTTTTTCGATAATTAGTACAAAAACTTATTTTTTAGCTCAAATTTGGAATGCAATTTTTTATTGATTTTTATGTTCTCAATAGTAAAATCAGTAAATGTCAAACTGTAGATATCCAGGCCAGACGAGGGGTGGATCAGCGGATGTATATAACCGGGGCACTTACTCCAAAGTGGCCCAAATTTTTTTTATAAAGTGGAAAAATTAAGAAAATTTCATTCAAAATTCAGACGATCGATCAATATATTTTTAATTTTTATATTATTAAAATAAATATTTTCCGAGTCTGAGATTGTGAGTATCGGATCTTCAATCTTTTATCTATTAGTTTATGTCTTTTTACAATTTTTACACTTCTCACAGGTCACTGAAAAAATTATGTATAGTTTCCATTTATATTTTTTGGTTTTCATTTTTGTTGATACAAAAACCGCATAATTGTGTTAACTGTGTCTTTAAATATTATATTTTACATGTCACTTAAATGTTTCGATGGGAGGACGCAGCAAGAATAACAATCGGGGTCCGATTTTTTTCTCGGCGGCCCTACATGTAAAATAAAAAAACGTTAGGAGCTATAAGTTAAGACTATGTATGGGCCAAATATTAGCGCCAAAACTTTAAAGGCATTGAGTATAGGTTAAGGGTTGATGAACGTGCATAGGAAGGCCGATAGATGATGATTGGATGCAAGATATAAAACAAATGACTTGGAATTAGTTTATTATTTAAAGACACTAAAGAGATAACGAAGAGGATATATATTTTTTAACATTAGTGGCATTCCTAGCTAAATTAATATGTTACAGTAAATACGCAGTTTAGCGTAAAGTTTTTTTTTTCATTACTAAAATAAATCTGATTATTATTGTATCCGGAAAAATCTAACCAAATAAATTATTACATATTTAATGGATAAATTTATTACGTGTAATAGTGATAAAATACCAATTTAAATAACTAGCATTTGGTGTGTTGTTTTGCGCTTTACGCTAATAAAATCGCACGTTGGGGACCAAACATCTCTCTCACACTTTCTTACAAATCGTCAAACCAAAATTTAAAAACAACCAATAGCTAAAACTTAATATTATTATTTTTAATTGTAAAGTGAATTATGTGACTGTGTAATATGGCTACCCATAACTATTTTGTACATAAAGAATGATTAATACTTTTAGATTAAAATAAATAACAATACTAAACCGCTTCATAATGATTTCAAGGAATTAACTGAAGAAGAAATGAAAGAGATTGGCCAAGAAATGTCGAATAGATATCAACACGTGCAAGATTACTGTGATATGTTATTCGTGAGTCACAATGGTTATGTGAACGCTCACGAATTCTTTATCAATAAAGATCATCATATTATATGGTTATACGCATCTTAAATACATTATAAATTATTTTATTTATAATAACGTATTTATTTTATATAAATTCAGGTGTAATGTTTTCAAAGCAGCTTCAAGTTCGTGGATGCACAACTTTAATACACTGGCAGGTTACAATGAAACTGAAGGTAGAGCGAGACCATACCAAGAACTAGCTCGAGAGTTATATCCTAGACCGACCGTGGAACAATTAAAAGAAGCTAAAAACAGCTCAACGTCAATGATCATTGTGAGGCATCCGTTTGAAAGGCTATCTTCAGCTTATAGAGACAAAATACAAAATTCTTTATCAGGAATATATGCCGATTTAGGAGATAAGATCATTAAAAAGTATCGTAAGAGAGACGTAAATAATGTAATATACAACTTAAATATGATTACATAAATATTAGTATTTATAATAATTTAATAATATTTTTAATAGAGTGAATCAACTTATCTATATCCAATGTGGCCAACGTTCGAAGAATTTGTATCATATATTTTAGATCAAGTAAAACAAGAAAAAGAACTTGATATACACTGGACGCCTTATTCACCTTTCTGCACACCTTGCCAGTTTAATTTTGATGTGATCATCAAATTTGAAACTATAGAGGTATAATTTTGTAGTATTCAAGTGACAATATTTTTTTTTACACATTGCATATGACGGCGTATTTCATATGTATATTATAAGAATATTAATATATTTATTTTACCCACACAGAGAGATCAAAGATACTTCATACAAAAGATGGGCTTACAGAATATAATAAAACCACAATGGAAAAATCCTGGAGAGTCTAAAATAGAAAATAACGGAGTCACTACGAGTGAGCTAATGAAAGAACATTACTCACAGCTAAATACAGATCAAATGAGCAAATTATACTGGATGTACAGGTAAAAGATGACTTAAAGTAATTTACAATATGTTTTTATATTTAAAAATGTATTTTTCAACAGACAAGATTTCTTACTATTTAACTATACACCATCTGTCTTTGATTATGCAAAAGACAAAAAGGATTTAGATGAAATAAAACAAAAGGTAAATGATGAAATTGACTACAATGATGACGAAGAGTCAGATGAAGAACATTCTGAAACGAACGAAGAAAATAATAAAAGTAAAACATAACTCACACTTCGGATAAGTTTTCTATAGGTATTCCAATGATCCATTTATTATTATAAACCTTCTGCCATATGTGTCCAATACATATTTTATCAAATGTAGATTCGTTCTGTAAATATAATATAAAGTTAAGAATTATATTAATAAAACATTTATAAAGTATAATAATGACCTTCTCAATATCATCAATGTGATACTTAGCCAATTCTGAAGATGAATGAAATATTTCCTGTTGAAGTCTCAGATTATTCTTAAGCGTTTTCATATTATGTCCCGTGTTCAACCTGGCTTCAGTCAATTGTTCCATCAGTACCGATACAATCATCTCATCATCTTTTATCTCATTCCGATGAAACACACTATCGATTTCAATAACATAATTTTCATTCAAAACACTTGGTATTACATCATCGTAACACCAAATGCTAATTTGTGCCTCACCGCACATGTTTTCATCTTTTAGCTCGTAGCTAGTCACGTTATTGAATTTTGCGATTACATCCAATATGTTTTCATCGTTATAACCAACCACAAACAGTTTGTCTAACGTTCTTATTACATAGTTTGGGCTTTTGCCGGATTTCTTATAATGAAAACGTACTTCTATGGCTTCGCAATCGTTTTGGTATACGTATGAATTTGTGGGACGTCGGTCTGCTATTTCAATCAGCTCTCCTCTGGTGGTTGTTATTACAATATCTGGTTTGTTATTCCAATTGGGATGCTCAGGCGTAAGGCAAAATGATGTGATCTCTTCAAAAAGAGACATCGGTACCAGATTTCTGACATGTTTCATAACAAGTGGAGGCATGTCTGATAATTTCTGAAAAAAGAAATAATGAAATCGTTATTAATATATTATACAGTAATTTAGGAATAATGTTTAAAATATATATGAATAATAAAATTAATTAATTAATTAAATTTGATGAATCGACAGTAAAAATATTAACCGACACTTTTGTCTGATATGTAGAATCATTAAATAAAGAATGTGTTGACTGCACTTTTTTATGTAAGACAAATATATTGTTTACAGCAGTAATTTGTTTAACTACACAGTTTTCAAGATATTTTTGCATCTCAAATGGCTTTAGAAGCAGAAAAAATGTTGTCCTGTTACATTAGAATTAAGTACCATATTTTTTTTAGGTTAAGTTATGAATGCCCTTATAATGAATAATAGTATTTTTATTTTATAATATAATACAAATGCCTTAATCGAGCATTAAACAGCACATAAGACATTACAGTAGTTTGGAATTAACTACAGTTTTCTTCCGTAAAAATTCTTGTATTTATATATAATATATTTTTTTGAGAACCTCGTGATTGTCGCGTAGAATTAATAAAAACCTATAAAACTAATTGCTTTATTGTATGTCAAAGAGCAAGTTTTCAGGATTTTTCTTCATCGAACAAAAAAATCCTAGATAGCTTTTCAACAAAAATTTCAGTAATGACCTTTTTTAGTTACCGCAGCAATAATAACCATTTTATTTTTAGTGTCCTCCTTTGATATATTCAAAATCTGGCCACATTAGACAGATAAATCGGAAAGGGAACTCTAACAAGTTTATATAAACTCGAACTTCGCTTTTGACTTGGAACAAAAAAGTTCAACTGAACTCGCGCCAAGCAGAGCTACGAGTATTAACCATGAAGATTCATAAAAAACTGAGAAAAGTCCATTTAGATCTTCACGTCAAACCTGATTCAGCTAAGAAGTCACTGGAATCCTAGAGTTCAAACCAGATCTTTTCACACATTAATATATACAATAATTGCACAATTTTTACATGAATTTCGATACTGTAAAAAAATATTTTACAAATAAATATTGAGAATTTCATGAGGTCGAAGTTCACTGTACGAGAGTTTTTGTTCTGAAATTCAGCTTTATAGGAAAACTACTAATATATATACATATTACATATATACAATATTCATGAAAACCTTTTACATACATACATACTTAAAATATTCATGAAAAAGTTTTTAGGCACAGTTTACTAACTTATCTGGTATCTGCAATCATGCGTAATATTATATCATCTTTTATTGGATAAAATAATAGAGACAACTATAATTCATTAATGTAAGTCTTCAAACTAAGATTTGTATTGAAACACGTGTCAGGATAAGAACGCCACGATTGTTTAAGAATAATGTTTGTACATAAAGGTAAATATTGATTTTAATGTTTTAACTTGCAAAATTATAAATAGCAGTAATACCGTTTTAACTTAACTCGTCAATTATTATCTCCGACTTGATTGCCAAGGAATCTAATATAGGATAAACTATAGTTTTAATATCAGATATTATTATTTTGTATATTATATCATATCAGTATGTATGTACATATTGTCTGCTTTATTAGCTTACTTCAACAAATTGAGAATCATTGTTGTATAAATTTGGTGTGTATGATTGAATGCAAAATATTTCACACTATCTAATTGAGCGTTCGTGAGTGGCTAATAAAATTTGCACATTTTTATCCTGACGATGAACAAGTTTTATATATAATAAATAACGGTTAGCTGTCGAATTTGCGTACGAAACATTCAAACTATTTGGTTAAACATAGTTAAAAAGTGCAAATAAAATTAGCAACTTGCATATAATTTTTTCAGTATTTCAAAAGCAAATATTTTTTCAGTAAACTGTCGCAGTGGCAGTGTTTTTTTATATTACAAAAATAAATCTGTAATGATAACCAGTTATGTCACTTAATTGTTATGAAAAGTACATTTTTATAAACGACTCTTAATCACATGACTCTTACACGGCAATATTGCTGCTTCAACATTCCTATTCTGAATTCGATTGCTCCCTGATAGTTTCTTCAATATCCTTCGTGTTCAAGTCCGAATAAAGTCTGTCTTTTATATATATATCGCAGCGCCTGTACCACACAACGCTACGCTTTGTTCTATAATTTATAAAAGGATTCAGTATGTATTTTTCTTGTACATCTACATATGTAGTTGTATTTCTTAGTCCAGAAGCGTCTTATAAAATTATTATGAATTAACAGTGTTTTTTTAAACTAACTTAGTTGAGTTTTCACACGTTCGTTTCATCGCAACATTGTATCCAATATCATGCCAATACACCTGAAGGTATTCACATTCGCCATGAGCTCTTGGTTATTATTGGTAACCAAGAGATTTATTTTTTAAATTCATTTGTTGAAATTTAGTGTTATTCAATTTGATACCCGACATCTTTTCGACTTAACAGTTTATTGCTAGATTTTTTTATCTTTCTGGTTGAGAGAATAGTTGCATGATCCGCATTTGTAGTCATTGTAGTGCCATTGCATCGCAGGATATCAACCAACGGTCCCAGCACATTACCTTGAAGTATACCAGCTGATATTTTTCTTATAAATAAATGTGTATTTTTGATCTCTCTGTTATACAAGATTTCATCATCAAACTAAATCGTTAAAGTAAAAATTGTCTTATTTTAAGGCTTGAGCGTCCAAGAAGACTAAAATATTCTAATAGATTACATTTTTTCCTGTTTTAATGGAACATTAGTCGATAGAATATTATTTCCGTTATCGATTTTAAACCTATGCCTATCCTAGGCTTGAGTGTCCATGAATATTTCTGAGCATATATTATTTCTTTCAAATATTTTAATACTTTCTCTATGGTTGAGTGCTCTTTCCAGAAGCGAAACTAGTGAGAAATTAGTTCGAGTCGCTTACTTTGTAAATAATTAATATATATTCCGTCGGCTTTTATTTTTTGATATTGTGGTGATCGGTTAAGTATAAAATACTTTGCAATATGTGTTAAAAGCGTAATAAACATTATGCTAACAGTCTTTACGACCCGCCGATTTCTCAACTCGTATTCTCAACAGCTGTTTTAAGTATTTACATATACAAATGCTATTGTATAACTTTGACAAGCGCAGCAAATTTTGCCAAATCTCAAATTGTTTATGCAAATTTTCTAATAATAAAAACAGCTGAAATGAGCAAATATAATTACACCTTAAAATCTTTGTGAATGAATGGACGAACAAGGAAGAAATCTCTAGCTTAATTAAGCGTAAGTGTATACATAGCATATAGCATTTACTTTCATAACAAAAATTCACCTGATATCTTCGACTTGTCACAAAATAGTTTATTCGAACTATGCCGACCACAAAAAAGAGACTAAGAAAGGAGCCGCTTCTCACTTCTCGTCAACCATGGTCCAACTACGACGTCCGAATTCCAGACTTCGACTAGATTCTTCAGACACAGACAAGACTACGACAACTTCAGCTATCTTACATTGGCTATGCACTTCAGCGTTTGAAATAGCGGTAAGTTACATCATATTTTTAGATGCAAGCTATTTTTTTTAAAAATGCGTTGATATTCTAATAGATTTCATTTTGTACTTATTTTGATGAAGCATAAGTCGGCAGACTTCAATTAGAATCTCCCTTAAGTATTAAAGTTAATTTTTATCAGTTACTGTTTAAATTCTAGTCACTTAAACCTGTTTTTTATAAAAAAAGAAGGCGATAGTTAGAAATAAAAACTTCATCAAACCATCTGGTGCTTCTAACAATAACTTGTAGCCAGTTTTTTTGTAGAAAAAGTGTCTATATCTTTTTCTGACTTACAGTATCTTGCAGATCACATATTTTGTGACACATGATTTATTTATAAACTTTCTCTGTGGTTGAGTGCTTTTTCTGGAAGTTAAACTTGTGAGAAGAAAATATCTAAATATAATAATGTATATATCACTTATGTTTCTGTCACTGCAATTCAAAACTAAACGAATATAAACACAGTGATATCTCAGTGCTAGAAAAGAGATCATTGAAAACTTTTATACTTAGATATGAATCTAAAGTATGTTGTATCTTTTACATATGTACATATTATTATTAATAAAAGTATTTCATAGGGATGGTAATAATACCAGGATTTGCAAAACCGGTATTACTCAGAATAAACAGTCAATACCGGTATTACCGGTATTACCGGTATTGTCAGTATTATTTTTATTAATAATTGGTAATAAAAAGGACCAAAAAAGAACGCCTATTCATTCAAGTTCGAACTTGATTTATTGCTATATATTATTGAATATATACATGCTTACGAATTTTGCGCAAAAATCCAAATATTCATGAGTCGAAACATGTTCTTTTTATATATATATATATATATATATATATATATATATATATATATATATATATATATATATATATATATATATATATATATATATATATATATATATATATATATATATATATATATATATATATTGAATATATATGTAGTCGTCTACATATTTATTTTTTGATAATATAATAAACAAGCGTGGCAAATTTCGAATTTGCCGACATGCATGACCAATTATTCGTCGGTCTGTTAATGCATATTCAACAATCTTCCTTACATTCAGGTACTCCTAAAAATACTTGATACGCTATATTTTATTATATACGAGTACCAATAAAAATCAATAAAACGACTGCGTAAAAAATCTTTCTGGCCCATTAATTTACTATATTGTCGAAATAAATATGTTTGAAAATATGAGCGCCAGATCTTTCTGCTTTTGAAGCAATGTCTTTGATGGACGTTTGAAGATTCAATTATATTATAATTATATAAGGTTTGGGTAATCGATCTTTAATAATTCTTAGCACAAACCAGTATAAACGAGAAGATTGAGAAATATATTTGGATAAAACTCAATTAATCCAAAGCCAAAGTAATGAAAAGTATCGAATTGAGTTACAGATTTAATGTGTTGTTTCAATGTAGAGGCTTTAAATTTAAAACTTTGCATTTCACATTTGTGCTCGTACATATTAAATTTTTGCTATAATAAATCATTAACGCTTAAATATTCTAAAGCCTCGGAACTTCCTAAATTATTTGTTACCACAAGGAAACAAATAACTTTGTATTTTAAGAAAATTTATTTTTAGAATTTTTAAAAATATATTAAGGTTGACACAAATAGATAAATTATTAATTTCCAAAATATATACTCTTACTACAAATTTACAACATACTATCAAACATAATTATTTTCTTATTTGCGGCACTTCTTACACAAATTAATTATAAATAATGATACTTACGTCTCATTTTCTTTTACATTAGGCTTTATAGGATTCACTAGTATTTATAAATACGGTAATTAATCACCGTCAGCGTACGAGTAGCGTTTCGAAGACGAAAAGTTAACAATCTATCAGCACACGAAGGGACGAATCTAAAATCAATTACGGTCTTTCGAAAATGTTAGGATACAAAAACCGCGAGGGGCCCTTTGACTATGATTGATACCGGAAAAAGTAGCAAAATATAGGGTATGTATGTGTATCTCGGGAAACTCGTGCGGTCTTAATAGCGCGCTTTCATGGTGATGAATTGCCGCAGTTTTGACTAGTCAGCGCAGATTAGCGGTTTAAGGGTCGTGGCTTTTCAAGGGTCAGCGGGGTGGAATTATCCCGAGGGGAGCTCGCGGAAAAACTTTTTCGCACAGGTGAGCTCATTCGTTACTTTTAATTATTGCTCTTTTTTAAAATATTTTTTTAGGGGTAGCACAAAAGTTTGTAATTAATTTCTGGATAAGCCACCACAGCGTGATCGCACGGTGTTGAATCAGGGTTGAATGTCGGGGGTGGTGTGAGAATATAATGAAAATACGCAGACCGACATTAATTATCGCGTGCTAGAAGGGTAAATATTAGGTTTTTGAAACAATAACTTATATTTATATTACCAAATATAAATATAAACATAAAATTACATTAAAAGGTGAGGGTTATTAGATAAAAAATAATAGTAACAATAAACAAGTTTATGTTCAAGTTCAAACATGTATAAATTAGTTTAAGTTACAACCGTTACAATAAGTACAAGCCTCTGCAATACATAAATAATATGATATAGCTACATTCTGTATCGTTTATCTTGTAAGTCTGCTCTGTGTTCAAGCCGTCTTGAATATCGAGTTAAACTCTTGGCGATTGGCGATTTAAGGTGACTGTTTAGATGAACCAAAGGCTGCTTTTTTTTAGACTTTTAAAATATGGTTGCGAGCTGAAGACTGAACTTTCAAGTCGAAAGCGACGTGAGAAATCAAATTGGATGTTAGGTGGAAGTGATTGTTCTTCTGCTCAGAGAAACTGTTTTTTGCTAACCCTTTTTTGTGTATTTGTAAAGCGGTGGATTATTTAAAACGCAATACATTATTAAATTATTTGTTCCATTTAAAAAGATACCATTTTAGCATTTATTGCGCCAAAAAATTATCGTTCGTTAAATTCCTTTTACCCAGGCTGCTAAAACACCGTTTTTTCTTCACAGTAAGACAAAAAAATACTAGTCAAATGTAACGAATCTTGTACAAGTGAATTACTCATTTACTATAAAAATAAATCTCTTGCCTAAAAAATATTTCTCGTAACTATTATTTCAAACGGCAGATAAGTAGCACCAAAATTGATTACTATAACTAAATACAAGTGTTAGGGTTGTTACAATATCATAAAACGGCCATACATATTTTAATATATAAATTACATATTACGTAAATATGATGTATTACATACATATATATATTAACTGAATAACGGTTACCTGAAGAAAAGCTTGATAAATAGTGCTCAGAAAAAAACATTTATTACTTTGTCTGAATTAAGAGCTGAAAAAAATACTTGATCTTACTTGCCGTATGAATTGCTACATGTCAGACTCATTAACTTTGGAAACCCGTTTTCTGTTATTGCTTTTTTTAAGTTAAAATAATTTATTTAGCTAAATTGTGATCAGCAAGATACTGTTAATCAGCAAAATAGTGTAAGTCAATGAATGTTTTGAATTAAAAAAAAACTTGGTAGTTCTCAAAAACTATAGTGAGTATTAAAAATTGTATTATGTCAAGTTGGATTTGATTACTTTATTTAGGTTAGGCTTGGGTTTGAACAGCAAGTGGACTTTCGCATCTGTGTATTTTTAGTAAAGTTATATTTTCACTAGTATAAATATCATTTCACTAATAGATTTATAATTTCACTGAAACTGTATTTATTTACTTCGAAACATTTTGGCGTTAACTGGTAATGTGTCGCACGAAATACGGTGACGTTGAGTTGAGTTTACAACTGTCTACGACTTATATGCTTGTCAAATTTACAGCAACATATAATTTCACTAGCACCTGTCAGATAAATTATATTTTTGCTAGTATAAATAGTACCGGTGAAAATGTATGCCGATATAATTTCACTGAAATGTCAGTAAAAATATATTTTCACTGGTTAACACATTCACTGTATCATATACATGTGATATTACGCGAAGCAGTTGCACCACTGTATGTATATATGCGTATGAATGGGCTGTCTTGAAACTAGAAAAACAATAAGAAAAAAAACTAGCAATAAAGTGCAATACGCTATTGACAAAGTCAATAGTTGAATCAAAATGTGGCGTATCAAATTAAATTTATTTGTATCGCAAACTTTCGATAGAGTATAGCATGGACTGCAAAATAAGTATAAATACACAAAGTGTACGTGCACTGGAAGTGTTTAAACGGTTATAATACAAATATTACAATTTTAAAAAACAGAAGAATTGATCCGTTATTATTAAAAAATCATTCATTTTAATTTCGATCGTTTCTGGGAGATTGGAATTGGTGATTATTATATAAATATAATTCTGATCGATTACCACAGATTATGTTTATCTAGATTTTCCTAATCTCACGGAAAATATCGTGATGATTAATCTAAATCAAGCTAAGTCGTATATAAAATGTATTCAAAATTCTCTAATAATGAGCAACTTCAACTCATATAAAATATCTTATAAGTATTTATTAAAAAAGTCGCGTCGTATACAACAAAGTACTTTATAAACTTGGACGTGGAATTGCGATGAAAGCGAACACGTGAAAACTAAACGTAAATAATAGAAGCTTTGCATTAATTGTATTTGCTATATTTGAAGAATAGATTAGAACGCATGCACGCGGGCATAATCTGCGCCTTCTTCAGCTTATGGATGCTAAAGCAGCACTATTGTTAAATGTAACTGACAACACGAAACGACTGCGTAGTATTCTAACCATTTGACCTCGTCCAGTGACAAAATATTCTCCAGGGTCATCTATAGATAAATGTTTCATAACAATTAACTGACATTTATGAGCACCTAGCATGTTATAAGGTGAAGCGAGCAATGTAAAACCTACGATTATTTTATGTTTTGTTTAAATTCAACACATTTACATACATTTTATGTAATTGAAAAACTATGTATATGCATTTATTTAGAAGGTTTACTCCAGTTTTCTGTCGGAGACGTATATAGTTAGGCATATCCGCTTGGTTTCATTGTTTCATTGAAATTCTACTCGCATTCAGTGCGCAGCCTTTGTGTACTTTCTCTAACATCCACTGCTTGTTGACAATTAAAGTTGAGTTAGGTGAGCCGACAATTATTATAGTAGGTATTACCATGCATGCATAAAGCAAAGTGAAACAATGAAAAAATCCTAACCGATGCGTTTCATTATATTTGCTAAGCCCCTATATCACATTAATAACGAAAATATCAAAAAGCTTTGTTTAATATTCCATACATATTATACATCACATTTTAATAAATCGCGTTCAACTTATGTACATACAAGTATATTGAAATAGCACAGACCTGTGAACTAATCGTGCATATAAAATTCCAAATAGTTCCGCAAATAATACAAATTGTTTTAGAATGCTTCACACCACTTTTAATAATCTGGAAATTCAAGGTATTTGTGTATATGGTAAATATGCGGTAGAACATTCCGTTAGGAAATATTATCGCCAAAACAGGGAAGAATTCAAATTTGCAGAAATATGCTTTTAATTACAAAATATTGTAGATATTTATAAAGAGCATCGGATTTTTAAGATTATAAATAATAAGATATATTATTTGCATGTCTATCTCTAAGATTCGCTATTTCAAATCTAGATAAAACCAATGTAATATATCATATTTAAGGTAAAGGAATTAATTAATTTGCCACCTAAAATATAGTATACAAATAAATTACATCAAATACAATATATTAATATTTCATCAATGACAGCTCACACAAACAGTCCCCTAAGTATCCAAAAACAATAGTAAGAAAGTATTGAAACAGTTTTTATACGTGGCATTTATTTTTATTTAATTTAAAATTTATTGTGTAGAAATGCAAAACCAAAAAATTATCAAGATTGGAAATAAAAAAAAAATATAACTATTAAAATGGCTTATTATTTGCTATTGTAAAAAACAGCAGCTTGTACTTTGATCAAATATAAAATATATGTAGGATATATATACATATTTATTACAAATCTAATATTATTAATAATGTAAACGTAATATTAAAGTATACTATTAAATAATTTAAAAAATATTGTGGCATATACTTAAAAAAGATTTGTACAATCCCACATAAATTGTTCCAGCTCCTCATAGCTATCGCCCAAAATATCCTTGTGTTTGGCAAGCTCGTTAAGGAGCTGGATTGCTCGTGTAAGGGAAGCGTTCTCCAACACTGACGTATTGGCCTCGACGGCAAGAGTATGGGATGCGATTGCGACTCTAGAGCAAAGGTCGGCAAACTTTTTTTGTAAATAACTATATCAAACTTAAAAAATGCGTATTTTTTCCAAACTTTCAAACGCAATGTAAGTTTCATATAAGTACACTGTTTTATTTTGTAGTTTAAAATTAAATTTTTTAGGAAATCTTATAGTAGATATATGTAACAAAGACTAATTATTATAGTTTATTTGTCAGGAAAAAATCAATTGCTTCTTTGAGTGAAAATAATATCAATAAAACTTTACCATAACTTTTAACTGCTGAATGGCAGAGCGAATCAGAATATTTGACTTCCATTTCTGATAAAAATGAATCACGGAACTGACGAGGATTAGTTCACCGCTACAAAACTGGTTCAATAACACACGATAGATTGAAATGTTTTCCACAAAGTACCTGCTGGTAAATAATATAATCAACAGTCAGTCCTTAAACACCTTGCATTTTCACAAGCTTCATATTTTTATCCATCTAAGCCTTAACCTGTTTCCCGTATATTTTTACAATCGTCGGATGTGATACATTTTAATCGATTTAACTTCAAAATGTATTGTTAATAATACGCAAAATGTTCGTCTTTAATTGTTTCATATAGACTAATAGTAAGCCAAAACTTTCTCAATTATAAATAATGATGAAATGGATAGCTGTTGAACTGACTGTGATAACACAAATAGGGTATAGTCTCTTATTTTCTTACTTTGACAATGACATAATGAATATCCTCCATATGAAATATCGCAAAGATCGTTACACAAAGCACTAAAGACGCTGTCAAAATATATCTGCGTAATGGAATGCAAAGCAATAGGTGCACCACATACGGTCATACCTCGCAACTCCTCAAGTCGATGGTTGGCCGTTCTATTATATCACATACTTTGAAATATAAATCACGGGCCGTATTAAAATAGGTTGCGGGCCGGATTTAGTCCACGGGACATAGTTTACCGAACTCTAGAGCACTTGATAACTCGCAGATAAAAATCGCTACCACTTTTTAGTAATTTAGTATTAAAAAATTGCTTCATTGAATAGTCGCTATGCCGAGAATATAAATAATTGAATCAAAGTGGTCTTAGCAAAAATATATTACGATATAAATACGGATACGACCCGTACTCCCTTAAAGATAATATAAAAGTTTCCTATAAATTTTTTTTAACTAAGGAGTTCTTTACTTTACTGGGATTTACATTCAAGGATAGTAAGAAAGCGATTCACTTTATCGCAAACTTTAGCGATGTCCATACATCTCTGCTCGAACGTCACTCCTAAGACATCAACCGAAATATTTCTGCTTTACCCCTTTCCTGTCATGCACGAGTTAACTTGGAAAATTGGTTTTTGTGAATTCTCATCTCAAAAATCAGCTAATTTTTCAAGAAAATTAGCAGTCTTTTTTTGTTAAGAATTAAATTTGTACAAATATTTTTTAATGTTTTATTTCTACTGTATATTTTTATACCACTGCATAAGAAAAGGTGGGTCCGTGCAAAAAGTAAAACATTTTCCCCTAAACTGTAAGGTTACATATATGTATGTTAACTTTAATTTATTATCAGTACGTTATGAGTACGTTAATATCAATCAAATTACTTTTATTAATATCTCTAAGAAAATATCCTAGACTTTTTGGACTTATCTTTAAACGGCTGTCGTTTTCATCCATATATAGAGATAGTTAAGTGATTTTTTTCGTATAGCTTTCACGATATACTAATATTATTGTATAATGTAAAATCAAAGCAAATAAAATTTGAATCGAAACATAACTAAAAATATTAAAAATTCATAATAAAAATATACCATTTGGTTATAAATCCAGGTGTACCTAAAAATATAGGGTCACTTCAACATAAATTAAAAGCAATAATTGAGTTTATTAACAAAACACTGTTGTCACTTAGTCTCCGTGTATCCTCAGCAATTCGCCTAATATAAAATAAATGTTTATAACGATACATCAAAGAATGATTTGATGCTCAGTGAAGCGCACTACACGTCTGTCGATACAATTATTTTTCGAGATCAAAAAGTAGAAAGCTTGGATACAAAAAACGCTTATTGTTTTATAAGTACATACTTATACAATAAATCTGATAAATTGTTATAATAAATATGTAATAAAATATAAATCAAAACGATACGAAGGGCATATGGTAACTACATCACGTTTCGCACTTCAAATCGCGAACGTTTCTGTGTAATGATACATAATTTATATGTACATATATCCGTTATGCACACGCGCGTGCATACAGAGAGAGGACTTTCCTTTTTTTTGAGAAAAAGATATGATTCCACGCGTGAAGGGTTTCTTTGTGGGCACTTCTGGATTTTCCCGCGACGGAGGCCGCTTTTCCGACCGCATCTGGAAATGACCAAGGTGCATGCGCAGAGCGATTCAGTACTGCTGTCGTCCAACTGAATTTGAATCATTTTAATACTATACTTGATTGTACAAATTTAATTTAACATACATATTAAATAAACTTGCTGACATTATAATGACTAATTAAATAAACATCAGTATAAATTAAAAAATGCATTTACAAATTGTATTGTGTTTGAAGTAGGTCAGAAATTTGCGACTTTGAATTATGCTTTGTTTATCAAACACAATAATTACTTAATTATTTTAATTTAGAGCAACAACATTTAATTGCTGAATGTAATAATACATATGTATAGGATGACCATAAAAATATATTTAAAAATGTTTATATGCTACGAAGGACTAGAAAGTCAGGCCCATTTATTTTATGATTTCGAAAATCTTATATCATCGGAAAAAATAAATAATTCTTAAAAATTGAAAATGTGTTGACTAACTTATTTTGAAAATTGTCAATGCGTTATTTAATTTTTTTGATGCGAATGAACTTGAGATATGTAGCTAATAAGAAAATATTTTTATGATATACTTGTAGATTAATTTTAATTAATTAAAAATAAACAGTTAAATTCCTATCCATACATAAATATATGTAGAAAGAATGATAGTTGAGAACTGAATATTGTGCTTAGATTCATAACTTAAACGCATTTAAATTTACTCATTTTGATATTTTTTTATATATTATTACTATTTTTAAGTTCACACTACAATTTAAACATATTACAACCAATGACATCAGAAATTTTGTATAAAAAGGTTGAATAAAGGAGAAGTTTTTTATATGAATCCTAAAAATTCTCTTTACGCGAATAATCATTGTTTATGAATCTCATTTTTTTATCTGGATGATTTTAATCGATCCCGGTTTTATCTTATCTCATTGAAAAATAATGTAACTCATATGTGTATAACTATCAAACTTAATTTATTTTTAAGAAACTTGATAAGATATAAAAGTTTATGATTTTACTAAAATTCAGTACTCAACTATATCATGTCTAAGATCTTTAACAAATAAAACTAGATTAAATCAGGCTGAAAGTACCTTAATCAAATCAATGTGTAGATTATCTGGAAAACTAACACTCGCCAAGGTCACTATTTAATATGGAAAATCACTTACAAACTAAAACAAACATAAGTAACGTCTATAAAAAAATGAAAAATAAATACGCAATAAAAAACTATATTTGCAGAGCATTTGTTTTACAAATCCTATTTTTTCCGAGTGAAGAATAGCAAAAAATACGTCTTATCAAATGATTTTTTATATAGAGCTATATTATCAATTAAACAGGTAAAAATGAATATTAATAATGTTCATGTTTATTAATAATGTATTACTGTATGAGCTCAAAATCTATAAAGATTACTAAATTTATTTTCGTATTTGGTGATACTTTTTAGTGAAATGTGACTCATAATTATATAGATGTAAAATAGACTAAATCAATATTATACAAAGTCTTTGAAAAAATATATTGAATATACTGAAGACATTAATTACTAAATAAATTTGGTTTTCGGCATTTAGTTCCCATAATTGTATAGATGTTTAATACAAATTTAAATAAAAAAGTACTGCAACGCTGTATTCTTTGGTGTCTCACAGGCATTTGATAAGGTTATCCAATAGTGACATGGTAAAAATCATTATCAGAGATCCGCAACCAGTGTGCCGCGGCGCAATACGTTCAAGAGAAGAAATATCCTAAATATGTTTTTAAGACAAAGTGTAAATATACACGCAAAATTTAGCTGAATTAAAAAATTATCATTTTACATATAGAAATCTTCCTGATTCTAGGGACCAAACTTTCTTATTAAAAAAATATAATAATTATGCAAAACAAATACTAAGCACAATTTAAAATAATTATGTATAATATATCATAATATTTACAAAAAACTGAATCACTAAAATATAAACACAATTTATATTTCATATCATAATAAATAATAAAATATAAACCATATTTAAAATTTTTGTCAAGCAAAAGATCTAAATATACCTTTTTGAGGCAAAACTAATGATACAGCTAATTTTAGCTTGTTTTTTTAAATATTTTTTGTGGCAGAAAAATGTCAACAAGACTGTTAGTAATCTATGTATATAAACGATTAAACTTAACTCGCTGGTTTAACTGTGTTTATAAGTCATAACAGAATATAAATTTGTATTTTTTATTATCACCTTAACCCTCTAATTGCCAAAATTCAATAAAACAGTTTTTGTTACTTTTGCGAAAATTCGTGTAAGGAAACGTCCTGACCGCAAAGGTCAAGAATAAGGGACGGGATCGCGACTCTCTAGGACAGAGGTCGATAAACTTTTTGGTAAAAGGCTAGATCGTAAATATATCAGGCTGAACGGCCAGGAAGCTTATTCAAGGATATTTATATACATGTAAGTTTACTATAACAAGAAAAACATTGTTTTTAAATTCATTTTTATACGTTTTACGAACACGCAATATACAGCATACAATAGAAAAAGGTAAATTTGGGAAAACTAACATAATGTAATAATCTTTTCTCACGAAAAAAATTATCTGGAAATGCTGACCTGAAATTGTAATTATATGCACTTGGTCATTAAAAATACGTTTTCACATAGGTGCTGTCAAATACAAATCTCAGAGCATATGATATTAATTGACCTTATTCGTTGCTGAAAGACACACAAGAATTTTCATTTATTTTTTTTCCGTTGTAACTTGACATGCGTAAATTAATGCGTTAACTACGTAAGTCAATCAGACATAATGAATACCTACAAGTAAGTATTAACCACCAGACAAAATCTGGGAATCGGTGAGATCTGTTTAAACAATATTATAAGATATGTGTAACATAATTTATAATCAATATATGTCACTTTTCAGTGGAGGCTGGTTTATAATAATGTGCATAAATAAAAATTATGCTGTCGTAGCTCGAACCCGCGGCCTCTAGATTACCAGTTTGAGGCCTTACGGACTACGCTATTTAATTTTTTTTTTGAATATGCCTTTTATCATATAAAAGTAAGGTTAAAGTTTCACTATTGTTCAGTCAAATGTATTATTAAAAACAAAAAAAGTTTGAGTTCATTATAAATTACCCTTTATATATGTATTATATTTATCTTTGAAAAACATCTAATTTTTTTAAACCTAATTTTGCGATGACCTCAATATCTAATTCATTACACAAATACATATGAGTAATAATTTTTTTTTATTAAAATTATATTTGTAGCAACCTTTAACATGGCTACAAAAACGAAACAAAATAAAACGGAAGATGAATATCAGGAATTTAAAAATAAATAGACAGATACTTTCGCGTTTATCTCGAACATAGATGGCCTCCCGACCTGTCTCAATTGTAAAGAAAAACTGACTCATAACAAAAAATCAAATTTGGAAAGACACTTCACAACAATACACGATTCATTTGCGAGCGTGTATTGTGACACTAGATAAAAATATCTTCAGAAAAGTATTAAGAAATTAAGCTCTTTAATTAATTACTGGATGCAATCTTACAATAATCAGAAAATCTCTATGATAGGAAAACCATTTACACAAAAAGTTTTTTATAAATGCATCTGAAAAACTTTTTCGAGACTTCAAAAGCAAAGCAGATTTTTTTAATTTAAAGAACCATCTTCTCCTCAAACGGTAGAGCTGTTAAAATGTCTTTAGATTTAACCTACCAGCTCCGTTTTTATCAATTGCCTGTAGCCTCAAAAAGTTTGCGCACTCGTCGATCACTCAAGATCATATCGTGGATTATGTCGATCATTTCTGGCGTAGTCACCGTAAGTGGACGTCCCGAATGATGTATATTACTTACGGATGTACGACCACGTTTAAACACATCTTTAAACGCTGGCGCAGATGTGCCATGAACTTTATCCAACTCGGCTTTGATGTCTTTCCTTGTTTTGCTTTTCAAATGAGTGTTTAATAACTACACGTTTTTTTCCATTGTTTGAAAATAACAAAACTTGTTTGTTTGTAATAATGAAAAACGCGTTGGAAATGGCTGACAATTTGACAGTATCCAATTGATACTACCAGCGCCATTTTTTAGATTTTATAAGGATTTATTGACTTATATTTGGGTATGCATGTGAACAATAATTTTCAAACATGAATCATATTAGGAGCATTTTAAGAAGCCAAATAACTGATGAGAGTTTGGACTAGACATTGTTCACGTTAGTTTTAAGAAATGCGTGTAATTCATATTCTGTAAAAAATATATACATATATAATTTAAGCAATAAAAACTATTTTTTTTTATATATTTACTATATTACATATATCATTAGTTTTATTTAGAAGATTTTTTTCACTTAATAAATAAGAATTAAAACTAATAAATAAATGTGTTTATGGCTTTTGAATTTTTTTAAAATTTTTTTTTGCAACCCCTGGGCTAGGCGAATAAATGTTGAATGTACACGCTTTTGACTAATTTTTTTAACGATTTGTACCAGTGTTGCGAATATGTATTAACTGAATGACAATATTTAACTACTTAATTCTCGTTGCACGGCTTGAAATAATAAAAAAATTATGATGTGACAAATATTATTTACTTAAAAAAGTACTTGCCTTAAGGCGATTCTTTTTGCACAGGGTCGTTATCGATAATCCAAAAAAATTATGATCTTTCTCGAGGTTTCAGATAGGGAACGGAACCTCGTACCGTCGCATCGTCGAGGGTAGCTCTAGCCAGTGGCGTCCGTGCGCGTCGGCGGATGGAAGTGCGTCGCGATCGACCGGCGTCGCGCGACAGTGCGGCCCGGGCCGCGCCGCGGATCGCCGCGTCGCGAGCCGCTCATCCGAAACCGCTGGACAGGTACTGTGACTGTGACAAATTAACACCCCTGATAATTTTGCCGCATTTATCAAAGACCTTTGTGTGCATCCAAACGTCAAGCTCCCCGCCGGCAACTGTCAAACGGACCGCTCATTCATGCCCAACGTCAAACGCAGATTTGTCGAAACAAGAACTCGGATTTCTTATCTATTGTTTTTGTTTTGGTATACTTTTTGATATCGCTCAAGTGAAAGAATCTGCAATCGACAAATGAACGATGTCTTAATTAGGTTCTAAGTATAATTATTTAAAAAATAGCTTTTTATTTCAACGTTATAACAATAAAGCATGTTTCATAATACGAAAAGACTCATTTCCGAAAATTTTCTTTTGTTTATTTATAATTTGAAACACAGAAAATAATTTTATTCATATTGCACCATATTGTATTCAATCAAATAATTAACGTAAACATTTTTTTAATCAAGGCAGTAAAAAAATATTGGACGTTGGCTTTAATTTAAGTATTGAACTTTAAAGTATTAGTAAAATATTATATATTTATCTCCTGTCATTTTAACGGGTTCATCAACGTAAACTTTCTTTTAGTAAAGCTATTTTTAAACATTTTGTAGTGTTACTTAAATAAAGTGATAAGTAATTTTAGTTTAAAAGTTAGGTTGCTAGATTTACACTTAAGGTTTTCGACAATGTTTTAAATAAAATAATAATAAATAAAACGTATAATTATATTATCTGTGAAACAAAAATATTTTTCTCATTAACAAATTTAAATACTAATATTGGTAGTCCAAACAAATGAGTGCAAAAAATCCGTTATTAAAACATGAAATGGACAAGAGGCCCTAAAATATATATTATTGTTTTAAGTTTAAATTTAACACCATTTAATATTTTATGATGATACCTCAAAAACAAAGCGTATCATAATAAACCCACGGGTGTAGATTTTTGTATTTTTGGTCGTTAAAAATACTTTTTCGACTTCGATAAAAATATTTATATGCATCGATAAATTTCAACCATATAAATAAATTCTACATATATTTTATTTATATATAATATGTATATGTAAAATTGTAGAGCAATGGAGATAATAACCAGCAGTGTTTTACAATTTCTATCGTATATGAGAGATCAGAATCAGTGATTTTTATATAATTATAATACTGATCAATCTTCAAGGTTTAATTTCCCTAGAGTTTCCTAATCTCACGGAGGAATATCGTAGTGAATGATTAAAATAAAATCGAACTTGATTGTGCATATTAATTGTAAGCTATAATAAAAGTTTATAATTATTAAAATATATGTCTGGTGTCTCACTAATTATTTATTAGTTGTTGATTGTCTTTACTCTGGGTTAACGCCTGTCATGTTATAACGAAATATTTAATAAATAAATCTATAAAACTGAAAAGTTACGTGTAAATTAAAATAAGTGTGTTTTACAAAGTAAATAGAAACCCTATGGTCACGTGATATGTCAATGCCTTGTAGAGGTTGATTATTTATGTGACACCATTGATTGTTTTTCGATTATTTATTATTTTGGTTTTAACAGCTATGGCAATCATCGCTCATTCTAGAGTACCCAGGTATTCAATCTTCTGCTCTTTTTGCTTTTTATTAACGACATACATCTGGAGACTAATAACTCGAGATATGTATTATATGCTGATGAGTATTCGCATAAATTCGCACAGATTCACTTTCTTTACAAAAAGACCTGGAGTCCTGTGAAAGTGGTCGGTTGACAATCGACTACTTTTTAGCATCGCCAAGTTCTCTTACAATTTAGGCGTAGGTGTTTTAAATACAATTACTTTTGTCAATAACTTGTGAATGAATTTCTCAGCTTCGTTATGCGAGGCACGTGTTACTTATTCGCGTTCTGTACGATACGCTAGTTCGTAGCGTCCTCGAATATGACTATTGTCTGGAATCTAAGTAAAGTATTCCTTGTTGTTGAAGAGAATTAAAAGAAAATCTTTGAAATATCTACTTCAATAAAGAGTACGGGTCGTATCTGTATTTGTATTCCACTGCCTTTTTACTAGAAGCGTTTTGATGCAATTCATTGCATTTTCAGCATAGCAATGAAGCACTTTTTTGGCAGTGTTGACAATCCGTCAATACTCTGTGACTTTCAACTGCGAGGTTTTAGTGTGCTAGAGAGTTGCGATCGCGTTCCTTATTTTCGTACGTTGCGGCTAGGACGTCAGCGCTCGAGAACGCTCCTTTTTCACGGCCCATCTAGTTTCTTAATAAGCTTAAAAATCGAAATATTTTATCATGAAATTATTATGAAATCACTTGACAAGGAAAATATCATATTATTTTCACTGCACTTATGATATTTATTTAAGGTAGTACTCTATTTATTTTATATATTATGCTTATAAACTACAAATACGAGTCAATAAATATAATATCAATCGGTATTATGGTATTTTAAACCGACTCCACGCCCCTGAATAAACCAACCAAAAACAGTCAAATGAAAGGAAATATCTCTGATTCCACGCAAAATACACATACGCATTTTCCAAAATATCATCAATGCTTGAACATTTCAACAACATATTTTTTCAACTTGAATGTTTTGAACATACATATGTATAAATATTCCAATATTATAATATGAATAATCATATGTGATAGATAGCATTAAGCATTGTTATTAAAACCATAAAAAAATTCTCACAACCATAAAAAAACAAATCCCGTTAACTGTAATAATATATATATATATATCATAGATACAGTACATAGTTGCGCAAATTGGCGTATGGTAATTTGATGAATAATTGAGCAATTAAAACATTTTTTGCAAATTATCAAACTCGAATGTGATTCAATTAATTTGCCTAATGCTCTTAAATAAATGATAAATCATGGTATCAATATGTAGTAGTTAAATTTGTTTTTAACTATATGATGGTTAAATGTTTCAAGGTGTGTTAAATTTAACTTCGAATCAAATTTATGAATGTATAAAAGCTCGTTTATTTGTAATAAGAATTCATTGTTTTGCACTCTTTTAAAAGCATCAAAGCGAAAAGTCTCAATGGACACTCCCACGCCTCTTTTAACTCTAAGTATATTTTTATTTAATTTTTATTCATCACTGTTTTTTATGTTTTTTCACAGGTGGAGTGGTTATTGAAATGTTGAAGCAAAGAACGCCCAAAGATTAAACAAAAATATTGCATAATCAGATAAAAATATATATGTATATGATGTTGTTACTATAAATAGAAAAAAACGCCTAGTCCTGCAAAGTCTTCCATTTTGATAGCGTAAGTTTGAAAGTGTATAAATCAGAAGAAAACTGTCCGAGCCAACGATATCGTCAATAAAACAAGAAGAAGAACAAAGTTAATTTTATAATTTCAAAGGCTGCCGAAGCAATACTATGATGATGTGAGAGATGATAGAGAAGCGTGTAAATGAAAATATTTATGTATTGTACATTGTACTATATAAAGTAAGAAAACTTAAATGATATCACAGTGGTAAATTTGTACATTCGGAAGATCATTCTTTGATGGAATTTGAATATACACTTCATGCAGTCAAACTTACGCATGGAAGCGCCACAGAACATCGGGTTGCCTACCAAGGCTTCCCTGAAAAAGGGACATGGGGCCCACGGACACAAGAGGCTCATGATCAAGACTCCGGTCAGGATATCGGGCAGCGGGATCACCAGGAGAAGAAGCAAGGGTTGGGGTGCTCCAAGGAGATGCTTAGCCCTTGCAGCTCCCTTAGCGGCATTACCGATCTTACTACTACTGGCAACTGATCCAAGAAGAACCAACTCTCTGAGACACTTTTCAAGTCAGCAGGTAAGATTCTACTTCATAATATTAAACATTAATATGTAATATATAGTACTGCTTTAATTATTCTGGAAATACAACGATAAATCTCATGGTATGAGGCTCCAATCGGCGAACCTAATCAAGGAGTAGATATTCGCTATCGTTATGATTTGGATTCGGAAATTCAACCATAATAATATCTACCCTAATTACTATTATGCCAAATATAAACAAACATAAGTATAATATTGACTTATCTATAATCTAGGGTTCCCGAACTGTTGTGTTTCAAATTATGTGGGAAGTTTAATCTAATACACTTCAAATTCATATATATATATTTTCATAAATATTATATTCCATGGAAATTGTGCTCATCACTTTGATGGAAAATGTCAAAAACTTTATAAACTTTCTGCACCTTATTGGGCAAAATAGTCAGAAATATTTTTTATCGATGTAGCTACGAAAAAAAAATACTTAAATACTGTTTCTAAGTGGTAATATATGATTTTAAAATATTTTTTCACCATATGATTTTTTAGAATTTAATAATAATTTTTATTTTTTTTTTATTTTTGACAAAAATACCGTTGTATCATTTTGTTTAGTTACGCGAAATATGATAATGTGTTTTTACATACTGCTGAATGTAAACATGTCGAAATTCAAATTAAATTAATTTTAAAAAGTAATTATTATCTATATATTGTTAATATATCGATGCATCTTGATATACGTAATCCCAATATGTTATAACGGTAAAATATTAATTTATGTGTAGATACTTGAGTGAAGTGAATTTTATTTTAAAGATAATTATAATTTAGTCGAATCCGTATGTATAAATTTAATATCATATAATAATAAAATACTTACGTGATGAAAAATATTATTCACATGAAATGACCTTACCAATGAACTAAAAATAATATTTTCTATTTATTTTATCAAAACGATATATGTGTTATCTACATTATGTGAAATATAATCTCTTTAATTAAATGTATAATTTTACTTTTTATAAATATAATTATTTTAATATATTTTGGCAATTCACAGTATTATTATTGTATGATACCCAACACCGTCACACGATTTCATTGCCAATATCAAAAAAAAAGTAACAAAGTATAATTACCAGTAACGAATTCGCACGTAAAACACATGGAAGATCGAAATTATGCACACATGGAAGGATTGCCGCTATTTTACATACTATGTAGAGATACAATAGCAACGTTGCTATTATACATTGGACCTCGACGAATTTAACAATGGTTTTAACTGGTTCCGGCGTTGCGGTATCGTGCAGTCTTCGACAGTTAAAAATACGACGATAACGCGAGATAATAGTGAACTCGTACAATATCAATCTTTTTTATTAATTTTTTGTATTTTTAATCAAATAGGCGTGTTCTTTGTGCTCCCGCTTTCCATCCAGACAATGGAGTCCGAAACGAATCGCTCTATTAAACTCGAAACGGGAACTCGATCGACGGTTAATTAAAAATCTACCGAGGCGCCGGGCTTACGTGGAAATTTATCGGAAAATCTGGTTTTGTCGGTATACGTATAATAAACAAATATAATACACAACATTGCTTACTTTTTAATTTAATAATAAATTATATTGTGTATAGAAACGTCAAAGTTAATTGGGTTTTATGAGCTTTTGACAATTAATCATAATAACAAGTTGCATTATATAAATCTGCTGAATCATTTTAAACATATTCAGCCACATTACAGCATGATTCTTCATTTTAAAGCTTTCAGACCAAGGGTGTGTATTAGGGATTTTGATCTCGGTACTTTTTGAATTTCTGGAAGTAGATATTAACTTTGCAAAGAACATATTTACTGACATTTTTGGCGAACTTGAGTTCTACTATCCATTAGAACATGATTTTTCAGATAAAAACACTAGCACTATTTGAACATGTAGAACATATTTAACATGTTCTTTCAATTAATGTTTTTTGACATTTAGCTGTTTTTTACCATGACTTTAGAAGGAGAAAAATGTTCTATTTCATAAATAAATTTATCCAAGTATTGGGTAAATTTATTTAAATGAAATATTGTTATCTCAAACAAATAACAAAGCCACATATTGTAATCAAGGTCTTAATTACGCTTATGTTTAATTATATTTTCGATTGAAAATATTAAAAATTATAATACTACAAATTTTCAGTAAAAGAATAAAAATTACTATTTATATAAATATATTAAAGATACAAATACATACATTCTGAATAACAAGTCCATCTGTTTTTTAACCGTTAAGAAAAATACAAAGCAATTAGCTAATGTCTAAATATTTTAAAATTACGTTTATGTCAGTAAACATAAAACAGTGTAACAGTGAATAATAGATTTTGTGTAAATAATTTATTGAAATTTTTTTCTTAACTTAAATTTGAAACTAAACATTTTTTGTCCTTCAGAATATAGACATTTATGAACATAGTTAACTTTTGATAAGCAAGTGCTATGAACGAGCAATGGGTTTAGTTTTTACTGTTCGATTGGAAGATCTATAATCTATAGTGATGGGAGGATCAGCAACAACAATTTACTGTTAATAAACTAAGAAAATTAGTGTTTCTAAATAATTTAAAATAAATGCCATTCGACTGACGTATGGAGTAATTTTTCGCTATCCGACATACCCAATCAAAGAATAATAAACTGGCAACGGCACAAATGATCGCGGACAAATGGGCGTGCGTCAAAAGAGCGCTGCGTCATACGAGCGTTTACCAAAGTAGCGCTGTAACAAAATAGCGTGCGTCAAATGCGCAGACAGTCATATGAGCGTTTGACAAAAGAGAGCATGTCATAAGAGCGCAAAAATACTTGGAGAAAATCAAGTAATGAATAATTTAGGAATTAGGTATACAAAATATATGTAAATTGTGAGAAATTTCAAAAAATAAAAATTCACTAGATATAGGCGGTAAAATTAGTATTATATGTGCCAGCGCGTTATAAATATTAAAATGATTAGTCAATGAAAACATTATTATTTATTAATTATTACATACATACTAAAGTATGGTTCCCCATTCCCATACGTACGATATACATATATTTTGTACTAAAATGAAACGCTGATTTTGAATTTATCATTAGATTTGTTCTGTAATCTTTCATTAAATTGACAAATAATTATAGACTCGACTTGCTATGAATGCATACAGTTATATGGCAGGTATATGGCCCGCCAGACATTTTTTTCATTTATTTTAGACAACTACACTTTATCGTGAATGGCGAAAACAAGCGCATATATATATATATATATATATATATATATATATATATATATATATATATATATATATATATATATATATATATATATATATATATATATATATATATATATAAAATTAAGAGCATAAAATACGAAAAAATTAACATACAATATACATAGTTGAATAGTTTAATTAGGAAACTGAAGAATATCAACTAAATCGTTTTCATGTCAGAGCAATTTGAATACTATCTTTGAATTTCAAACGTTTTCTGTACTTTGATTTTATATTCATGAGAGTGTAAAATCCTTTTTCGCAAAGATAGCTTTTTGTAAACGGTAGCAGCGTTTGTATCACTTCTTGGTATGCAACTTTGAATTCCTTTGCAGCTCTTGACAACCGAATTACGATCTGACATTTCAAAAACGTCTCTGTACAAAAAAAATATAGCTTGAAATTAGCCAAGTACAAAGTTTTATTTATATGTTTATATAGGACTTTAATTCTGATCTCATTACGATACACTAGCGGTATAAGTCGATTGCTAATACCTGAAAGATATAGATTGAATCAACAAAAGTTTCCTATGACTAATTACTTTTAGTTTAATAAAACATGTTAACGATAGCACACTATACTTTATCATGATGAGTACATATAACATATAAGTGGTATAAGTTCAACAGAGTTTTTTAATTTCTATTGTGTTATAGAGAGCAAAATTAGTGATTAATTTATAATAATAATTCCGATCGACCATCATAGATTAAGTTTTCCTTGTTTTTTGTTTTGATCCAATCTCACGGATGAATAATTAAATTAAATCGAGGTCGTTCATAATCACATATAGAGTTTTTCAATTTCTATTGTGTTAAAGAGAGCAAAATCAGTGATTATTTTATAATTATAATTCCGATCGACCACCATAGATTAAGTTTTTCCTTGTTTTTTGTTTTGATCCAATCTCACGGATGAAAAATTAAATTAAATCGAGGTCATTAGAGATTATCACATATAGTGATTATTAACTATAATAATAGTTTTTAATGAATAAAATATATATCACTGATTCACAGACTTTGAATTCAGTTTAATGTCTCACTACTTGCATGCCTTTTACTGTTTGTGTTTCCCTCATTGTGATGCATTTACTATAAATAAATTAATGAATGTACTCTGATTCCCTTCTCTAAAAATACACATAATTTATCCAACTATTTTACAATCTATGCTTATTCGTGTGTAACTGATGTTTGGTATTAAAAGGGGGAAAGGAAAATCGAACGAATTGGTTAAAATAACGATCGTCATTTTTGATATTGCCGTACAATTACATTATCGAGCGGGCGTAATGTCGTGTAAAGAGTAATCTTTCAACGGATCAATGGTGCAGAAAAATTGACATTGATCCGGTTCGTTGAAGACCTTTTGTGTTGTTTGTCGAAACTTTTACGCTAATGAACTCGGAGGTTAAATATACATTTGTATATTAATTAAGTAATATTATATATATTAAAATTAATTTTGCAACTCAATTATGCCGCGATCCTTTCCAAGAATAGCGTCGAGAAAAACAATATGGCAGGCAGTTGGATAAATTGTTTGTTTCGGAAATTCTCCAGCCTAAGCCCTCTTTCGCCTATGAAAAATGTTCTCTCGCACCAGACGCCATTATTTTTTATCGCCAAGGATAACGAGGTTAGGAGAACCAAGAAATACAACAATTTATATCTGATCCCCATTATCTTCAAACGTGTCGAAAATTATGTACAAATATAATATGTAATATATTTTGTATTTATATATATCGTATATAATAAATACAGATAAGCAAACTACATAATATTATTATAGCTAAAATATAATTGTTTTAATAATTCGATATATACATTCTTCCTAAGTTTATGAATGTCGCAATACTATGTTTAAAAAAACGTTTTGATTACTAATTACTAGTTTAATTTTTTTATTAATTTTATGAGCACCACTTAAATTTTATTATGAAATGGTAATAATGTGCTTTATCGCAGTGGTAACTGATTTGGGTATCATATTTAAAGTAGACTATAGATATCAGCATAAAAACATATGCAATAAACCTTCTACGATGTTGGGATAAGCGCGTAAATTGAATAGCTCTAGGGCATTGTGATCCTTGTATAATTACTTATTGCGCTGTAATAGAAAATTCTAATCACTTCTAATAGAAAAGATCCAAAAATCAATTTTTATTTTTCACAAAATTTCTACGATATGATTCCCTCGATCCTGAGAATTTGGAAAAACTTCATTCACCTAATTACCGGCGCTTGTGTATTGTTTAAAATACTTCATGCAAGAACATATGAACAGCTTCTTAATAAGCACAGCTATCCAAATTTCTAACGATCTGTCAGATAATATAGATTTATTCTCATCCAGGTACTCGCTGTTGGTGGACGCATTGTGGTCTAGCCATTATTTTTTAAATATTTGCGTAAAGCTGTATTTTCCTGCTCATGTATAGTCCAGTCAAATAAGGCGAAATAAAGGCTAAACCTCGGAATGAAAGATACCAAGCTGAAATTTTGCACAGACCCTCGTTTTGATGTTCTAAGGACAGGGTGAAAAGTCTCATAAAATATCGTGTCTGCTAATCAAGATATCAAAGGTCAAAGGTCACAAAATTTGTTTTTTTGCAAATATCTCGCGTTTTATGCGTTGCACGTCATTAGATGCTTGACAAAACTTGTAAAGCATAAAATTATCTACAAGTTTAGTTATAATATTTGTTTTGTATCATTAACCGTTTTTGAGATATAGCGCGAAGAGTGGGAGGCGTACATCCGTTTATAGAATCCAGCGAGTATTTCTACCTGCTTAACTTGGTATAAGCTTTGTAAAAGTAAACAATCGTGAAAAAAGTGGTCTCGGCAAGTCGTTTGAAATATAATTTTATTACTTTCTTCATTGTATTATTAGGAATTAAAAATAAAATATTGCTCGACAAGAAATTTGTGCGAAAAAATTGAAAGTGTTGAGAGATGTCCTTACGGAGTATGTACCAGATGATAAGAAGATCATTTCCAAATTAAGAGAAAAATATTTAACTGATATTATAGTTATAACGAAGATTGGATCATTCCCTATTTTTTCTTTTCGCGATGCTCAAGCTTAAGTTTTATCCATAGCTTGGTATGAAAATAAAAAAGGCACTTCGGAAGAAGAACACTTGCGCGTAGTGGAGGCTGCTGCGGCGATTATTAGAGAAGATATTCGATCTTCTGTTGTTGAGACCAAGTCTTATCCGCCCTTCATTAATGAAGAAATTCCGAAAACTTTATTACATTTTCTGCAAGAAGTTATTATAAAGAACAGAAAGGAAAGACGGGGCATTTTAAAACGAAATACACAGCTATAAGTCATGCTATAATGACTTCCACACGAAAAAGGTCCTTTTCTTCGCAGTTATTAATAGGCCTATATGTATTTCTTCATAGAAAAAATACAGATAGGCCAAACATCCAAAAAGACTTTTGGATGTTTTGTCCAGGTTAGGTTTTTTCGCTTCATATAGTGATACTGTAAAATGTTAAATTTCCGCTGTTTATCACCCACAGCCTCGTAATCAACCATCATAGTCAAGTGCCTTAGTACAGTATGCAGCAGATAATGCAGAAAAATATTTATACTCTTGATGGCTATAATACTGTTCATATAATGGGAATGATAAAAATAATAACTCCAAAATCTGAAGTTATATCTGATGACCGCATAAAGAAATTTACAACAAAACCAAGTGCAAAGGAGTTAGCAGCATTATCACATATACCCTTTCTAGTGTATGAAAATCATGTCGTACCCGGATTGAGCAAGAGATTCAAGCTCAAAATTTTAATGATGTAGATTCTACGGATGTACGGAAAGTGGAAAAATATCTCACCGTTGCCAGGGTGGAATGGATTTATTGAACAACTTACAAAAAACAATGAGAACTTTGTAACTTCTCGGATTCTGTTTCTTACTTTTATTCATCATCCTGTGAGTAATATGGACACAATTTACACTACATTACAGTGTGCTATAAACACTGCCAAGAAACATGAACAAAGAACATGCTTAATAACTTTTGATCAGCTGTTGTACATAAAAGCACGTGAAATCGTAGCAGCTTCAGATGCTAGCTCAGACTTGTCCAGAGTAGTTGTGAAACTAGGAGGCTTTCATATGCTTATGACTTTTATTGGATGCATAGGGTATATAATGAATGGAAGCGGAATCAAGGAAGCTCTCAGTACAATTTATGCATCGAATTCTGTCGACAAAATGTTGGATGGTCCCGCTTTTGCAAGAAGTATCAGAGGCCATACGTATTACTTTTTGCATTATCGATGATGATTTTTGAAGATATGGAGATTGAAAGTTATAATGCTTTAGATGGGTTCATTCAGCAGATAACAATTTGCGATGTTCTCTACGAAACTGTGGAAGAATGTACAGGTAACTCTGGCTCCGTAGTTTACATAGCGTTATCCTATAAACGGATGCGCGCTTCCCACTCCCCGCGCTATATCTCGAAAACCATTAACCATACGAAGAAATAAATTATTACAAACTTGTAGAAAATTTTATTTTCTATAAATTTTGTTAAGCATTTAATGACATGCGACGCAAAAGAGGCGAGATATTTGCAAAAAAACGATTTTTATGACCTTTGACCTTTAATATCTTGATTAGCAGACACGATATCTTTTGAGACTTTTCACCATATATTAAGAACGCCAAAACAAAGGTCTGTGCAAAATTTCAGCTTGTTATCTTTCATTCCGAGGTTAAACCCTTATTTGACTGGACTAGTATGTAAATAAATAAATAATAATTTAGGAGGTTTAACCTTCACTTTCTAGTATCTTATATATAGCGAATAGTGAATTTGAGGAAAACATTTTAGAGTAATTAATTGACCGCACTAAACCATTAGTGTTCATATATTATAAATAGTGAAGTGTTTGCTTATCATTTGGATATATAGAACATAAAATAATTAGCTATGCTTTGATATACATAAATGGAACATACAGGATGGTTCAATAAAAACGTAATATATACATAACTTTTAACACATTTTTGCTTATGCTTAGCAATTTTGATACATACTGATTTTTTGCTTGTTGTAAAATAGTCTGAAGCCATTAAATGTAATTAATCGTCAGTCAAATGTTCACATAGAATTATCTAAGTAGATTCTACTCTAGTGAACGACATTATTCATATATTGTCAATAATATATGGAATAGTCATATAATTCGACGGATATAATAATGTTATTGTACTACATAGATAAATATAAGCATATGAAAACAAAACTAATCCACATGTTGACAGTTTGCTGCATATACAAAAGAGTTTATTTATTTTGAAACCCCTACACACAATATAAAAAAAATAAGTTGCTTCGTCTCGTAAACTTTTTGACATGCTCTCTCGCCTCATTCGTCTGCCTGTCTTTCCTTGAGCAAATAGTAAAAAGGGTCAGCATCAGCACTTGGCAAAACGCCAGGATGTCTCGTAAATCCGATAATACTGCATAGGTTACGTGAGTCACAATACACGAGGATAACCGGTGCAGTTAAGTGCAACTGCTCGATGCTTGTGTAATTATGATACAATATACGTTTCATAGAACTGTTAATAAAAATTGTCTATTTAAAAATAATTTAAGCCACGTTGTTATTATTACACAATACTATTTAATAAAAGCAATTATATTATGTTGTGGTTTTTGTGTTATAATATGATGAAACAATATTTCATTGTTGCAAGTAACGTGCAAAACCACAAGTTGTACGATTTATTCGGTTGTTTATATTTATTGCCCATTGTGAAAAAGTTTTATTGTTTACTCGTGAACTTAATGTTATTTGTATAATAATAAAAACATACATATTAGGTTATGATTTAATTATAAAATAAACTAAATGTGTTTGCAACGTTTTATATCAATGTTAATAATAAAAAAAACACTTATTTATAAACATATTTATATATTAAATATATGGTGTATTTAAAATTAGTTTTGATATTCCAAAAAGTCACAAGGTCTAACTGAACGGTGAAAACCTTTTATATGCTTAGATTTGAAAAGGTCGGAATAAGCGGCGTCGAATTAAATTAAATTATACCCTCGCCAATACATATGTACGTACATATGTCCATATTACGTGTCTGTGTATTGCGCTAATAAAAGTAAATTTTCATCACCCAAAGGCACTATGTTAAATGAGAGTTTACGCGAATCTGAAGAGTGCTCCGATCGGATTAAGAATAACACTCCCAGTCGGTGAAGATTTTTATTTTTTTAGCTTTCAACGACGCTCCTTTTTTAAATTGGTTTCTGTCATAACACAGCTAAGAACAAAAAAGCAATGTTGCAGTATTAAAGACAGAATAAGCGTGGCTCGTTGAAGCGTATATAAAGTTGGGGATAAGTGCAAGACTAAATGCTTCCGTTCGCGGAATACTACACCGAAACACGAAACTGCAAATAAAACGCTATGATATAAAATTACATATGTAGTACATGTACAATGAGAAAATAAATATTTCAACTAAATTAATGTATTTTAATATACATAAAAGGCAAAGAACACGTGTTTAATATAAGACGTAAAGTTTAATTTTGTAATTTAATATATAGCATAATCAATAAAATGTATCTGTAATACTTAAACTTGATATGATATTTAACGTTTAGCTGCTAATTTAACGCAACTTCAAAAATATATATTTAAATTATAATAATATCATGTTCATTATTTGCATCACCCTACAATTTTAAACAATGCAATGAAACGAAAAATCGTAAACAACGCAATTAAAAAAATCTTTAATTAAAACTGGCGCACTAAACGTAATAAACTAAGACTAAGTTATTAAAGCCAACGTGTCGGTAGATAAATCTTAAAAGCATCTACATAGAACAAGGGATTAGCGCTCGGTGCAGACCGTGCGTGACAATAGACAGATGCATTAAAATAGTCAGTCGAAATTTTTCATTATATTTTATTTCGACAGCAATTTGGAGATGCGTAGGTTATATATAAACTTCAATACATTCACAAACCGAATTGCTTTTCGGTTAAAAAGATAGAAACTGAATCTTTAAATTTTATATTATTTATTTAGTATACATAAAACATTGTTTAAAACTATCATTTTAGAGCAATCGATCATGCATAATGTATATTTTATATTCGTTACGTTAGTTTTAACAATTATTAGAGATCGTCATCACAGATTGTGAAAAAAGCCTCACGCGAAAATTCACGGGACACGCCATGTGTATTTTCAATATGCAAATCTTTCGAAAAATATTCTATATAAATAATTCAAAGTACGAATGTCAAGTCACAGCGTCGAATGCGAATCAAACAGAATCGATATTTGTGTATGTACTAATAAAAATAAAGCAAAAAAAGTACTGTACAATTCAAATTCTCACGCCGACAGTATAAAATAGATTGTTAAAACTGTTGACAGAACCGTGTAATATTATTTATATACAGATTTGGATATATCATCACAGGGGTACTATATATTAAGAACACATAAAAAAATTCATATTATAGATTGTCATTAGTAAGACTCATTCATCCTATATCAATGAGCATAGTGATTTGTTCTCGTATAACTTTGGTAGGTTTAAGTTTGAATTGCATAGCAACCCCCTAGAACGTCAATCGTTTGCCCTAAATTTTCAAGCTAGTCTCAATGGCAGTTGTCGAAAGCGTCATGAAATTTTCAAAGCTAATAATTCGATCACTCGTTGGCGTGTTCTTTGAAAATTCAAAACGATTCTTGGTGTGTGTATGTACATCCAAGCGGTTCGGTTCTCCCGTGAATCGCGTGCAAAAAACAATCGCCCATTCCCGAGGAGGCTCTCCCCTTAACCGCCGCGTCCTCCCGGACAAGAAAGAAAACCACCCCTGAAACGAAACGGGGAGGCGCTTATCGATCGAAAAAAATCTTCGCAAACCCTTTTTATTCCTACCGCCCGCGGATGATAAGCCAAAAAATCTGGCAGATTAACGTTTGCGACAGATTGTGATACTATTTGAATCTGGCTTTTTATGAATTAGTAACTTTTATTCAACACAACATGCTAACGATTTTTTCATGAAGACTATATAAGTCTGTGACTATTAGATTTAAATATCATATGTACTCTAGTGTTGTTCAATTTATATCGCGTTTGGGGTAACCAGAGGTAGTAATTATTATTTAATTTAAACTATAAATAAATATCGTGTTGAATAATTAAAAAACATCGAGTCGTGCATAATAGCATATCTTGATTATTAGCGGTAATAATGGTAATTTATAAAATATATGTCACTGATTAACTCTGACATTGATTTCAGTCTGCTGTCACACTATTTACTTAGTTGTTGTTAATTATGCTTACCTCGTTGTAACGCATTAGGCTATCGCCTGCTATGTTACAAAGAAAGATTTACAATAAACAAACACATATAACTCTATTCACTATATTTGCTACCGATTTGACATTCTGATTTCTCGATTTTTTCATTTCTCAATCGATAAATAAATATATATGTATAGAGAAATGAGATTTCTCGATAATTACTAAAAATATGTAACATATTATGTGATTATAATAATACAATATATTATTGTATAATAGATATCTTTATATTATTTGTGAACAAAAAACTGAATTATCAAAGAAAACAAATTTCAATAGGATGATGAATTGTTATAAAGGACGCGAATGATCGAAGGACCAGTACGGATTGATTTACTTCAATTAATTACAAAGCATCGAGTTACAAAAGAGTTTCAGTTTTCAAAATTGACAATAACAGCTGCTACTACTTCACCTTAACAATAAATAGATTAAAAAAATGAGATTTAAGTTAGCCGACTGGCAAATTTTATTGCATAACTGTGGAAAGCTCCCACATATTTTTGCAATCTACCGATTCCGAGCGGTTTCTTATCTGATTATTAATGCAGTTCTTAAATTACCAACGCAAAGATAAGGCTGGATAAAGTAGTTATATAATATATTATCTATTAAAAACTTCAAATAAAACACCTAGCATGGACCCACCCTTTCTTATGCAGCATTAAAAATGCAGCAATAATAAAATATTTGTACAAATTATTTTTTTTAACAAAATAAGTTTTTTGAAATTTTTAAAAAAAATAGCAAATTTCTCTAAAAATGAGAATTCTCGATTTGGCATTTTTTTCGATAAATATTTCTCGAGAAGAAACACTATTACATCTATATCGTTGCAATTGTGAATTCTACAGGCTTAATATTTTAAAATATCTGAATTAATTATTCGCCAAAAATGTTCAAAATATATTTTACTATATTTTCTTATATTTTTTAAACTTAAGAATTTTATTTAGTATAGTAGAATAACCATATATTTATTATTCAAATGATGGACCTCAATATATTTGGCGAGCCTGGGAACCTTAATATATTTCTTATTTTTTTTAAGGACAGAATAGCGTAGTCTATAAGTCTCAGACTAGTAACTTCGAGGTTGCGGGTTCGAGCCCCGGCAGCGGCACTCAAATTTTTATTTATAAAAAATGTGCTCATAATAAAAAAAAACCGGCCGCAGCTGCAGTGACATATATTGATTATAAATTGTATAGTACATAATAATTTATAATTAAAAATATAGATGTCACTGATTCCCAGACTTTCAGTTAATATTTGTAGGTATTCATGTCTAATTGACTTACTCAGTTGCAACGCATTGAACTTATGCATGTTAAGTCACGACAAAGATTTAATAAAAATAAATAAAAAAGTTTCGCCACCCAGTGCTCGCATACTTTAATCCGTAACCGTTACATAGTTCTGAATACTTTTTGACATAATAGATCATTCAAATCCTATTAAACAGCTCAAAATCTTATTGCACTATATTTACTGAAGTCATATTGAACTACACTTTTATCAAAATCATATTGAAGTTCTCTTTTTCCTGCATAAATATCCTACAGTTTGACTGTTTATATTGCTAATGTCATGGCATAGGCGATGCATTTCAGCAGCAGTTTACTTTTACACAGAATATAGGAATCAATTGAGAATTGACACAAATTTTAAACACAACAAAGCTAAGTCATGTGGATCCTAGCCAAAACGGCAGTGCTTCCAACATAATGTTATATTATAATCAGTAGCGGTACATCAACTGTATAATTATATTACAATACACTTGCATATAAATAATACAAAGTTTTAAGTATAGCTTTTATAATATAGTATATAGTAAATAAAGTAGCATTGTATTTTGTTTGTCCAAACCCTATGTCACGGTATACAATGAGAATTTTCGCACTAACCGTAAGGGTGAATTTTAAGTGGTTACTAGCGAAATACCTACATGTAACTTTACAACAGAGTTGAATAATTTCCTTTATTACAGAAATGTATTATATATAAGTTTAATTAATTACTAAATTGCGAATCTAATCAAGAATAAAAATCATTTTACTCGCGTGAAATATATATTATTTATATGTATATAATTTATATTATTTTATTAATTAAAATACTAAATTATCACTGAACGTTTGTGTTCAATCGAGCAAAGAATTTGCGGAAACTTGGAGAGTCGTAAAACTTATTTAATTTAGACATCACGTCTCAAAGTATTGTTATAAAGTGACACAAAAGGTTTTGATTAAGAGAGAGAAATATTGATAATAATTAAGGATGTTGTTGTACATTAAACGTACCGTAATAATTTATTATAATAATTGTATAGTATATAGGGTGACCGGATTTTTGCGCAAACGAAAATTGCGAACACAATGATTAAATTAAACACGCTGTAAATTTCATCCTTCAGTCTGTTAAATATTAAATCTATTCAGTGTTAATTAAAAATATCAAAAGCGAAACTAAAATTGTACATTATTTCTATTAATATATTCTAATGGTAACAGAGAGTGCGATTATATATGTTCGCAATTTTAGCTGTGTGGACTTTTGTGTCCGCAATTTTCATGTATGGCGCAATAATCACCGAACTAGTATTAACACATTTTTATATAATTAAATACATTATTACGTTTTATTAGCAAAATATCATTTGGTTTTATATACATAATCATAATTATATACTGATAAGTATTTATGTCTCATTCTACGAGTGAGTTTAGCGTATCGCGTGTATTTAAACGATATTAAAATTTACGAGTGTACGTCACGTGAAATATTGGCCCTTATTAAGCGAAGGAATCGAATCGAAAGAGGAAAACGGAAAAATTAAATTTAGACATATGAGTCGCTATCGCTCATGCTCAGGCGTATTTGAGAGACGTACGGAATATTGAAATTTGAGGGAAATTCGACGGGCGTCCCGATTCACTCACAGGGGTGGGGAATATCTGATAGATGAATAGTCTCATATGGTATCGAAAAAAATATGTATGAATTTCATAAATTAATTTGATCGGTGTATTTATAAGATTAATCTAATCGAACAGAAATCTAAGAAAACCTAATCTGTGTTGATCGATCGGAATTATAATTATATAATAATATTATAATATAATAATCACTAATTCCGATCTCCCAGACACGATAAATATTTAAAAACACATTAGATTTTTTATACTACTTAGGAGCATTATATTACATTTATGTATATGTTTAATATATAAATCATTTAAAGTGGTTTTAATATATTTTTATTTTGAACATTAAAATGTCTATATTGTAAGGCAGAAAATTAAATATATTACTTGTAAGTCGCATTTTTACCATTTCTTTAGATTTCTTTTTGGCAATATAATTTATTTCATCTTCAGTCGGGTCAACGGGGTCGAAAAATAATTCATATTTTGAAAAGGCAGCTTTAGAGCTAAACGACAGTATGAATGAGCTCCGATCTTGTAGCTCCCCTATATATGCCTATGTATATGTAAGCATTATACGTAGTACACATTTTCTGCTTTTCTCAAAAGCCGCTGAAAAGAAAAGCGATAGACGTAGCATAAAACGTTCTCAAGCCTCGCACTGTATATTTGTCAATGTGAAACTTATGAACGCTTTTTATTTTTTGGTACCTCCTTTTCCGACTCGGTTACGATATATACGATATATATGAATCTGATATTTTATTTATCTGTATGAGAGAAATCGTTTATCCCTCCAAGTTTTGCTCGAACTTATATTGAAACTTTTCCATTTATGGACAATAGGCCATTAGTGATATAACACTGATCAACTTATAACATCGATTACTCAACATGATTATTAATTATGTATGTATAGTACAAAGGAATGTAATATATAATATTACATGTTTTCGCATATGTAGATATATTGAAAATGCACTTTTACTCGGTGTATAGCAAGAATGAGAATGCAAATTACGTAATATCATGAAGAATTCACGTTGGATTGGTTTACGGAATTTTATAAAAGACGAGGTAGGATAATGAATAAAAGGTGAATTGTACCCTGGAGAATTTTCAACATAATATTGTACGTATGTGTATACATAAACATACATACATATATTTGTATTATACATCAGGTAAATAAAACTATATTAAAGCATTAAATAATAAATATTAAATTACACGAACATTAAGCAGCCTATTCCATTCTGAATTAATCTCATCAATATTCATATAAAGAAAAGGTTAATTGAAGTTTTAACGTAACAACAGTTTTAGATAATTTTATTATTATAAAGTCTGATATACAAAGATACACCATACATACTTAATTCATTGAACCTTGGTTATTATTACATAACATAATATTTTTTTGTATATCATTGCAAAAAATGCTTAGATTTTTTTATATACAGTTTTTTGATGTAACAATTTATATATTATAATTTATTAGTGTTTTGGCTAGCACGTTCAGTATTTTTTTCACAAATTTGTAATGCTTGAACTACACTTTCTGGAAGTTGTCTGAACCGAAGTTCAACTGAAGTCGGCCAAGGACGGCGGGCGTAAAAGACGTCCGCACGGCGGCTGCTGTCACGTACAGCTGACATATTTGCGCGCGATCGAAAAATGTGCCAAATAATCGCAATTTTTAATTTGTCATATTATTAAAATTACGCTACTGATAATTATAAAAGTTTGTATGGGCACTCAGCAATACAATATCAGTGAAAACTTTTCGGTCGTAAATATTCAATTTACGCAAAATCTTTGTCGGCTTTTGCAAAATGCCATAAGGCATAAAAATGATACTTTAGAATACGAACACCACATCTCTGACTATCCTAGAATTTGTCGCCATCGATTCTTAATAAGAATTCGTTATGGTGTGACGTATTCGAAACGATTTTTTTTAACAAAATCAAGTACCACTAATTATTTTTTAATTATTTAATTTTATATGAAAAAAATATAATAACGATATCTGTTAGAAGAATATACTATCCAAAATATAATTAATCCCTTTTGGTGCCCTAAAATATTCAAAGATGCTAGTAAGAGTCTGTTAAAGTCCCTGATAAGCATGTGGTATTATAACTTGACCACATGACCACGATGCGATGCAGTGTTCGACGTGCGTGATAACCATAGGACGCCTACGCGCATACTGAAATTGAACCGAGTTACTCGTTCTACCTCAGTTTGCGAAAAACCATATCATTATCTCTCTCACTCTCGTCAATTCGAGTAATCGAGTACTCGATACTCGAGAATTTTTGTCTATTTTTCAAGTACTTGATAATCGAGTATTTTGAAAATTACTCGATTAATACTTAAATTTTTTTTAAATATTTCAGAAACACAAATAACTTTAACTCGGTCCGGTAAAGGTTAACGTCTTGCTTTTATTTGGCGTTTATGCCCGAAGTCCCGAGTTAGAGCGGTTACTATCAGGTATAATTTTTTCATAGTTCCATAGTTGCATAGTTCCGGTCGTCGGCTATGTTAGTGGGTACGACGGAGAAATTTCTTTTGTGTTTTCTGTTCGACAGTCCCGACTTATCTAATTTATGGCAATGAACAATATGAAATATCAACAAAAAAAATTTTAGGTTTTATGACTATGCAGTTGTAGCGTAAAGTGTTGTCAATTGTTTATACTGATCCCTCAGCTTAAATTATAAATCAAAACAATTGTGTGTTTTAAAGGCATTTAAAGTAAAGTCAGTTCTTTGCGAACCGTTTAGCTCTAGAGTGAAAGGGATTCACCCAAATACATCTTCGAAGGATATAGATTTAAATTCTTCGCATTAATCAGAAGGAGTAGAATATTGTATATTGTTAAGAAAAAAAATCTATTCAAGAAGAATTACAAAATACTATTTTGTCAATAGTCGAAGGAAATAAGAGAAAAGCAGAGAAGGGAATGAAAGAAGAGAACATAAAAAGAGAGTTCAAAAAATTTTATATCTATAAAAAGCGAACAGATATAAATTAGAAGCCTTATCCAACGCGTTAATGACAATAAGACTAACATCAACAGCAACGGAAAGGGTTTTTTCCATAACGGGAATAATAAAACCAAAGGTTAGCAGTAATATTAAATTCGAGACACTTTTTGCATTATTGTTTTTAAAAAGTATGTTCGTGAAGTTAAAATAATTGTAAAAATTAACATACTAAGTATTTTATTTATTTATTTATATGTGCACGAATTTGAATAATAGCTATTTTGGTACATTTGGTAAATACTCGAAAGTACTCGAGTACTCGAGTATTTTAAAATTTTAATATTCGATACTCGAGTAGTTGATGGTTCGAGTAATTGGAGACTCTACTTAATACGCGAGAGAGCGAAAGGGGAAGTATCTCACCGCTTGCGATCGAAAAAGCAGCTCCGACTTCGGTTTCTTTGACTTCGGTCCGTTTGCCGACAATGTTCGGAAGCGCTCGAAGCTGGCCAAGTCGACTGAATTATCCCCACTTTACCTCCAGTTCTCGGTAGCCTCGGACAACTTCAGAGAGATTTTAAGCCGAACTCGACCGAAGTAACCCACTATATTCTCCGTCCTCGGCCAACCTTGGCCAACTTCCAGAGAGTTTAGTGCAGGTATTATGATATATGACAAAATGTATGGCCCGTATAAATGCTAAAATGTATATTTTATTAATTATAATATATTATTACAGCTTAAAATACATAAATGTCACTATGCACGATCTAACTCGATTTTATTTTAATTATATAACACGATATTGACCCGTAAGATTAGGAAAATCTAGGAAACCATAACCAGTGATGATCGATAGAAATTATAATTATATAATAATGATTAATTCTGAGACTCGTTATAAATTGAAAAACACTTTTCCATGTCATGTTTAAATGTGGTTATGTTACTTTTATTTTATTTATTGTACAACATACATTCAAGCGTCTTAACTTTGATATTGATACATAGCGTATGTTTTGTTTATGTTTACGTATATTTCATCCTTAACGTTTTTATCGCACCCCTTATTTTCTTGCAAAACTTTAACAATGTTCGAGGGCCTGTCGTTTCTTCGACGCTGTGCTAGATTAACAAGTGGCCGCGGGCCGCGCGTTTGCCACACCTGCGCCTCGTCGTTTCGGGCAAATTCCTCTTATTTCTTAAGGACGCCGTTTTATCTTTGTGACAGGCGTAAGGGGGTGACGCGTGCGATAGTTCTATTCTCCCGAAGAGAAAAAATTCAATCATCCGTGACACATTTTGGATAAGATGGATTCTGTTTTATATTACATTTTAGGTTGCAAATAGGACCTGTATTCATAAAAACAATTTATAAAATAAATTAAATAATTATTTATATCAAACGAATAATGAGTTACGTGCCTAATATGCGAGTATTCAATATCGGGTTGCTAGACAGCAGTTTATTGTTAAGTGGTTTAATCAGTGTTAAACAGTTGACACTTTAGATTTTGACGGTAGCTATGGCAATCCCTTTATTACCTTTTGTGGGAAGTGAGACAGGTATTTGAACTTTACGACTTTGAATTATGTTTCCCGAACGTCTTATTCACTTATCACTACCTCCGTGTGTTGTTTTGTAATTTTATAATCATATTCTACAGTTACATTCTAAATTATATTATTTATAACGCGGTTTGAGCGCTGTTTTAATATGACATGATGCATACATTTGTCGAGACGATAAAACTGTAAATAGTTTCCTCTTGGGACACGTTTCACAGAAGCCCTCCTAGTATATGTGGTTAAACGACTGGCGACAAATTTTGCGTCGAGAGCAAACAATAGCATTGCCTTTGATAGTGCGACACGAAAAGGTAATGAGAAACCGCAAAATTCCATTTCCCACGAGAATCTTTGCGAATCGCACCTCAAGAATCGACTATTTCTCAGCAACTAATCTAAAGACTTGTTACTATGTCTTCGGCTGTGATGTAAAAAATAATACTGAAAAATAACGGGCGAACTGCGCCGTCCCAGCACAATTTTTGTAGCTTGCAGCTCGATTTGATTCGAACCATTATAACTTTAAATTATTAAACAATTCCCAAATTAAAAGTTTTATTATACTTCTACAATATAATATATGTCACCATATCTGAAATCCAACGAACATATAATAAATAACGAAAAGGTTGAGGAACTCTTGAACGGTAACCCATGTAACTTATTCTTGACGTATAGAAAAAAATATACAATAAGCTTATTTAACGGATAAATTAATTAAACTGAAGCATAAATTAAACACTAAGACTTTTTTAATGTAATATATAGAACTACGCGCATGCTGACTTCACTGATATTAATTGTGTGGCACGTACTTTTGAGCTTGTGATATAAATTTAAAAAAAATATATATAAAAACCTGTCATTGTAATATATACATAAAAAATATAATTTAATTTAAGATATATAAATACAATGGACCATATTCTACACAAAATAACGCTATAAAACTACAGCGTCATAAGAGATAGGATAGAACTGTATATTAATACTTCCGCTGCTTTATATTTTAAGCATTTAAGTTCGGATCAACTAAAGACAACTTTTTTTAATGCATGTAATTAGAGATTGCAATACCGGTATTAACGGTATTAGGGCAAAAATTGATCTTCGGTGCTACCAGTATTAGAAAATTAAATACCAGTAGTACAACATTTTTATTATCTTATTTGTTGAAAACGATATATCCATGGTTTAAAACTACGAAAACGACGATGCCCATATTCCTTGAAAGCAAAGGTGTATAAAAAGATTATGATCATTGTATGGGATTAATCAAAGTAGTTTTATCGGGGTGGGATTTCAAATATCTAGGCCGAAATATCAGTTCACCCTACCTATGCAAAAAATCCCATTGTACGATATTTCAACGCAACATTTTAAAATTAAATTTAACATTATTTTTATATATGCGTGATGTGTCAAAATAAAAGGAATACATTTGCTTAATCTCAGAAAAATCTAACGATATCTACTAGTTCTCACTATTTATGTTAGGTAACAGAGAAATATCCACGCCTTTTTATGATAGGGATGGCTGGCGAAGTGAAAACAAAGGTAGATATCGCATACACGAAATTCTTTCTACTAATTGTACATTTTTATCTTTATTCAGACATAATTTTACACAAATAGTCCACGGAATATGCTCAGTTAAGTCTCAAAAATTATATTTAAATAAAAAAACTTATGAATTTTTTTTTATTAAAAACGTTTCGTTTTTCATTGGAAAATAATGCAATGTTATTTTTTTCTGTTACCAACTAAAGATAGGTTATACTAGACGATAAATAATTAAAATGTGTTTACGGGTGTTTTTTTTTAAACTTGATTTATATTTTATTTTTTTAAGTAAATAAATATTAAAAATATTTTTTTTTATATTATAACAACTAAATATTATTGCTTTTAAGTATCCTTATAATAGGTCGCAATTTGAACTAACAGATTTACCATTTTCCATGCACTTATTTTTCAAAAAGTTCTTTCGGATAATCGTAACTGAAAAAATAATACGTATTATATTTTATTGGAATAAATTGGCGAGTGGTGCTCTGACCCCTGGTATTAAAATTTAGGAGGCATCCAGAAGCAGTCAATTAATTAAAATAATAATAATAATAATAACCTTTTATCTCGGTACTACCGGTATTATTGTAATTATTATATGTAATAATATATAATAAGTATTTAGCAACTAATAATTACTTTATATTCAGTTCATCGAAATTTGATAAACTGAAATATAAATAAAAAAGATTAATTAAAATTCGTTTGGATTTATGAAGTCCTTATTATAAAAACCCTTCGATACGTCAATATTTCTAAAGTTTAAGTTCAATATATATACATATATATTATATATATACATATATGTATGTATGTAGCACTTTGCTATTCTCCAGCGTATTTCCAGACTGATATTCCTATTGTGAAAGAGGCACTTCATTCTGTCGAATGTATATCTTGGTGTATCAATTCGTATTTCTATTACGAATTCTGGGTCACAAGATATATTTTGTTGTGTATGTTACACATTTTCTAGTATTTCACTCACACCAATCTAATTCATTATTAATTGCACACGGAGGCGATTATCGATCATCGTGCGAAAATTGAAACGTTACCATTCCGAGTGGATAGGACGATAGTTTAAGAGGCTTTTATTATGCCCCAAGTTCATTCGTAATAGTGTGGGTAACGACCGTTGTTTGTTCTCCGGCCCGAGATTATTTCCGAATTATCACGCGAATGGCGGGGGATGATCGTGATGGGCGTCGGGGGTTCGATGATGTATAGTCAGGGGTGGCCGATGACGGGAAAATTTTGGCAGTCGCCGTAGTTTCCGCTCCCGTGACGGGAAAGCGTTGACTAATGGCAAATCGATATTTTTCATACGCATAGGGCGATGCGAATGGGAATTATGTCCTCGGCCTGATGTTTGCCAATAATTGTAAGGAGGCAAAAAACTTTTTCCCTTTTGGCTCGCTTGGAGTCCGTGGAGAAATTTTCCGTGAGCTTTTCGCCAGTGGTGTCGTTTTTTTCTTGGCCGAATACCAAACGTTATGATAGTGGGGAAAATGTAAAATGTTACATAATAAAAAAAAATACCTAAATGTTATATATTATATATGAATTATATTAAAATTTGAGTCTAAAGAAAATCATATTTTAAGTAGTTTCCTTAGTGTTGTTTGTATAACACATTTATTTGACAAAAAAATATTATAAGACTGTCATATGTGTGAATTGCCTCAACAAAATATCTAAGAAAAAGATTATCTTAATTCAGGTTCACATATTTTTATTTAAACTAAATTGAGACCACTTGACTTAACACACTACCCTAATGCGTCAAATTATGCATTGTATTATTACAACATACAAAAAAAAATTAAGAAATAAAAAATTATAAAATAATAAAATTAAATAATGCGAGCCGAACAAGTTCCTCGAAACTGACATTAAATAGATCAATGTGAAAGCCAGAAAATTAAGGAGCCGGATGACGACAGTCATAGGCGAGTCGGCTTCAGAAGAAGACGCGATTGTGAGTCTCAAAGACGTTCCGAAACCCAAAAACAAGAATTTTTCGAGAATAGTTTGATTGTCAACAGAATCCTTCAGTAGTTTTAAAAAATGCTTAGCGACATACTCAGCGAATCATATTCCAAATTGTCGCTGGTATACAAGAACAAATAATAACTTCTTAAAAATGTAACTCAAGAACCATTTCCGAACATTTTCAATTGAGAGTATTTGGTTATTTAGAGATTTTAAATTATAGATGCCAAATCAATTATGCTGCAAACTAATAGAGGACTGTCACTGAAACTGTCATAGAGGGCACGGATAACTGACGGATCGTCAAAGTGAAACAAAGTTCCTTATAACAAAGCCAAGCATCTTGAAAGATGTTATTTAAAAGTATAGAAAATCTCCATTTGCTTTTAAAAGTGATTCCGAAAACTTTAGTGAAAGTTTCTCTAGCTAAATTTTTCCCGCCGAGGTCTTTTGAATAATTTAATAGCGAAGGAGATAGAGAAAATGTTATATTATGGCACATTACGACATTAAAAGTCAGATGGTTGACGGAAGCCCATCTCCATAGAGAATCTAAATTACTTTGCAGCGAGAACTAGTACGCAACGGATCGAGTGCATTTAAAAAAAATCACCTGCTTACAGAATAAAATTTTAATTTGTCATTATACATAATATGAAGAGCAGAGGGCCCAGCTTGAACCCTTGAGGAGCCCCCGAAGGGATGAAAAACTCTTTAGACAATCGGCCGCCATAGCTTACATACAAGCATTTTTTAAGAATCATCCCTGACAAACCTTGTCGAAGGCCTTCTCAAAATCCGTATATACGAAGTCAACTTGTACTATCGCATTAACCGTTTTTATTACTGTTTTGGTGAAAGACAAGTTAATAACAGTGGTAGCTTTTTGGCAAATATAGAATCGAAAAACTCTGGTGTTTTCAATCAAAACTTCGAAAAATGCATCAAGTAAACCAAAATTTGACTACACATTCAATATGATTAAAAACCCACTTTTATATAGTATCATAAATAATCAAAAGTATATAAAATGCGATACTCTGTTCAAACATTGCGCCCTTGAAATGGTCGAAGTTGTTTTGGGTATCAAAAAGGCAAAAATTGCTGTACTTCATAAGTGCTTAAATTATATGTTTTAAATCAACTCATAAAGGTTTGTGACATTTGGACTTAGGATAGATGAAAATATTTGTGAGAGACCCCAGTGATATGTGAGATTTTTTGTGTACCAAAAATCTGCTGAAGCAAAAATCAAGTACGTTTTTTTAAATATAAAATTAATTTGTCTGAAACATACTTATTTATTATGCACTGAATTTAATACCTAATATGTACGTCCGTGAGTTAAGGAAAATCTAGAAAAACCTATTCTGTAATAATCGATTGAAATTATAATAATATATAAATCACTAAATACGATCTTTGACACAATATAAATTGAAAAACACTAGCTTATATATGGGACTAGAACCCAGAATGTTTATGTAAAAGTCATCGATTTATACCACTCGACTATAATGTTTGTTAGTAAAACTGTTAACTTCATTAGGTCGAGTTTTCTTAATCATGCTACTTGCATCAGCCCTCATTAGTATTAATTCATATTATAGAATTTTATAACTTTATCCAAAAAATGCGTAAATAATTTATCAATTTTCTAATAAAATGCCTTAATTAAAAACTCAACTTAAAGTTTAGGCCGAAGTCATGAGAAATGTAGGTCTAATGGAGGTGTGACAGGAAAAGTTAGGAACCACAACCTTCTAATCGTCCCTTTGATAGGTTCAAAAAATAATCATGGATTTGCGAATATATCTAATGTAAAGGACATCTTAACTCAATCAACTTGATTTATGTCAAAAACTCTTTTTACCAAACGCCATTTCAAAAATACCTACTCACACGTATATGTGCTTGTTAAAGTGGCATGCATAATCATACTCAATTTTCTTTCACCAATGAATTCAATAGATTTCACCTATTCTCTGCCCAAAAACGGACAATAGCCCTTGCCTTTTATAGGGCGAATATTTTTATATTGTTATCATGACGACCATCGTTTGCTCAGTGATTCATACAGTCATTAGTTATAATCATTACAAACTTATATGTATATCAATAGCTTTAGTGATACCTATCGAAATTTTAATAATTTTATATGATTCGCATTAGTAATTAAAAATATATAAAAATTTATGTATACAATTAATTAAATGCGATACAAAAATAAAGACAATTTATAATCAAAAAAAAATAGTAAAATCCTATCTGGTGAATACAATTGTTGCGGCATCTATGGTGTCTTTTTTGGCCAAAAATTATGAATTAGTAATGATTTGTTAGGCTCTGCTTTATCATGGTGCAAACTCTTAAAATTATTGCGCACAATTCTGGTCTTTTTCGGATTATAAATATTTCGGATATTTCAAAAAATACAATAAAGTAAAATTAATAAATATTTTTTTTAATAAAAACATAATACTTATAGTATAAGTACATATGTATGTATATGTAGTGTACAAATGGTAACCAAGTATTAATAAGATATCGAAATCCTAATCCTAATCCGCTCTTTCACCGCTGCGTTTGTATTGTATTGTAGAATACACAATCCTTACATAGAATATTGTGTATAATAATATATATTTATATATATATATACATATATTTATATATATATATATATATACATATATTTATATATATATATATATATATATATATATATATATATATATATATATATATATATATATATATATACATATACATATATTTATATTATATAAGATGTATGGGTATAATACTATTGTTTTGACAACCAACATTTATTTACGCTCATTATTGACAATGAATGTTTGTTTATTGCGCTTTATGTCATGTATTACTTTTACATTATATATTGTATAGGGAAAAAAATATGTTTTTTATCAATATGTATATGTTTTTTATCAATATAAATAGGTTCGATGTTTATTAAGAACAACAAAGAACCGAAGAGAGTAACGTATCATAAAGAACTTATTATTAATGCCACTAAAAAAACATCATCATGTTAAAATGCGTTAAAAATTAAACAACTAACATGTTAATAATATAGTATAGTAATATAAAATTCTTATAGATCCTGAAAAGTATATTAGAGGTCATATTAAAATTATTATGTGTGGGTCTCTTAAGATCAATAAATTTTAATAAATAATATATATTCATATTTAATTATTCGCCTTGAATATATGCTCGAACGACGTATGTTACGTCGGATACAGCAACTATATCATATACAGCTTTAAATAATTGATGAAATTTTTTTAACCATTAACATAATTCATGACCTCTACTTGGATAATTTCCAATACAATATCACTTAAAAGGGTCCGTATTAAATATGCACGTGTGACCATCCACACGTGTGTTAAGGTTAAGCTATCCCTAGCACGGAAAATGGTAAATTTCCTTTGTCGAATAACCCGGAGAGAAAATCGGGAACGTGAAACAAGAAGAGAAAATTCTGGCGCTTCCCCGTCGACAGCAATAAAGCAGTAAATAATGTACGGATCGCAGAATACGTTTCTCGTAAATCTGGTGAAAGTGTTCTTAGGAAGATGCCCGAAGGGCGGAAAGAGTTCGTAGCCTCTGGCCAAACTAGACGCAAGTGGAAAATGCGACCAAAGGGCCCCGAGGAAGCCCGAGGAAATATAGTGGGTAAATATGGTACAAAGCGTGTAAACGTTTATATAACTGGGTAAATAAAAATATAATATATACAGGATGGTCCACTAATAAATTGACGTTTAAAAGTATAAAAATACTTATTTGTATTAAATGAGTTTTATTTAGATAAATATTTATTGAACATATAGTAATAATATATCATTGAAATATCACTGTCGCTTATCCTACCACGCGTGACGTCATCTCAATTATGCAGCTGAGATATCAGGCCTTTTATAATTTACGTTTTTATAATTCACGAAAAATGAGAATTTTAAATTTTTTCTCGAATTTCTTAAAAAATGAAAAAATAATTGATAAATAAAAAATACATGTAAATAGTACAGACGGCCCTCGACTTTCGAACGTTCGGCTTTCGTACAATTCACTATTTCTCACATTTAAAAAAAAAAAAAACATTTTTTTTAAATTCAATTTTTTTTTAAAAAAAATTATAAACATGAGTGAGAAACGGAAAAACTTCAGTGTTGATACGAACAAAAAGAAATCAAGGACTCATAAACTTCACACGATTCGAGACAAAGATGGAAATTATTAGACGTTCTGACCAACATCAAAAAGATGTCTCTCTGAGTATTTCAATTATTCAAGCAAAAGCTCTTAGTTTGCACAAAGATTGGAAGAATAGATTAAAAAAAGATTTAATCACGGTTTTTCAAGCAAGTAACGGTTAGTTTTACAATTTTAAAATGAGGTATTTTTTTCATAATATTAAATTTACTGGAGAATCGGCTGATGCGGATAAAGATGCTGCAAAAGAATTTATTTCCTAATTATCCAAAATTATTGAAGATGAAGAATATTCCTCTAGCCAAATATTTAATGTAGATGAGACAGGTTTATTTTGGAAAACTCTTTAACAATGAAAAATATTAATGAAGCCTACACGCACCTTGACAAATTTTTAAATATTATGGAAGATTGTGATCCCAATGGAGATCGCATATCACAAGTGCGTAGGGAGAGCAATAAAGACATATCATGTTATAAAATATTATATGAAGAAAAGAAAAAGAATAGTGGAAAACAGTTAACTCTTGATAACTCTTTAAAGGAAACACTCGCAAACCCCACTTAAACATGTATCTTAAACGCCTCTTAAGCATTTTATATTTACTTGATAAATAAATATTATAACATACACAAAATTTCAATTTTTTTTACTTTCCTCTACTTTCGTACATTCAACATTCGCACACATTTTCAAGAACCAATTATGTGCGAAAGTCGAGGGCCGCCTGTATATAGTATGTGATAATAATAATACAATATATTATTGTAGATATCTTTATATTATTGATGAACAGAGAACTGTATGATTGTTGAAGGGAATACATTTTAATAGGATGATGATTTATTATAATAGATGCGAATAATCAAAGGAGAAAGAAGGATTAATCGACTTTGATTGATTATTTTCTTCATATTTCGAACAAGATAAAGATAAGAAACTCTTTAGATTTTATGACAGGCAAATTTTATGGTATAACTTTATGGAAAGTCCCCATACATTTTTATCATCTGCCGATCTGATTATAAATGTAATTTTTAGATTATCAAAACAAAGATGAAACCAATTAGTAAGCAATGTTTTTCTATACAAATACTTTCGACCTCTATTAAAAGCTTTCAGAAAGCATTCATATATAAAAGTATCTGGCACAGAGCAGTGATTAAAAACATTAAAAATATTCGTACAAATTAAATTTTTAACTAAATAAGGCATCATGAAAATTACCGAAAAACAGCAAATTTGTCGAGTAATGAAAATTCTGGATTTGGCATTTTTCTCGAGAAATTCTCAAGAAATAATTCTCGAAAACAAACACAATCGATGACTAATACATGAAAGTCTAAATGGTAGTGATTAATATTTAAGTATAATTTTAATCCATTATTAAAGATTTGGTTTTCCTAGATATTCATAATCTCACGTATGAATATCGTGACAAATCTATTATATATTGTAAGCTATAATAATAGTTTATAATTAATAAGATAAATTTTACTAAATTACAGATTTAAAATAAATATATAATATGTTGCAAATATAACAGGATGTTACATTAAAAATTAAAAATTATGGGTTGAATGAAGAAGACTTATTATAAATAAGTTAGAATCAATCAGCTCAATATAAAAACATAATTACAAGTTTATACTATTTATTTAACCGCACTCCTTTGTAATCTTTTTCGCGAGGGCAACGGAAAATTGTTTTTGTGCATAGTACAGATTTAAAACTTATCTTAAATGCAGAAAAAAATATTATTTTTCGCATTCAATCGTATACATGTATGTGTGAAAAATGTGACCTATTTGATATTCTTAATATGTGACCCGGATGCTAAAATGAGTTTGGCCAAAGTTAACGGTTTTCAATATATAGGGAAGCTTTTTATATTCAAATCACAGCCTTCAGTAAAATCGTTTTCTTGCTCGTTATATAAAAAGAAAAACATAAATAAAGTATATAGTTCAATATTCACATTTAAATGATTTATCACTCTCAAATGACTTTGCCTTTAATAAGCTGAAAGTTAATTTGTTAATAACCAAAAACTAATTTTAATAATGGTTACCATATATATCTACGTCTTCTAAATAAAGAATAAAAAGATCCCTTTTATAAACATTAAATAACGTGTCATTCTCTAGGATCCTACTAAATTAATGATTCTATCCGGAGCTAATTAACTTTCCGAAAACGTCGAAAATGTAAATTAATTCGCTCGGTGGAAAGAGCTAATTTTTCATTTAGGTTAAACGTCGGGCTTAAACGTAGAAACGTAGAGCGTTCCGTGACGAAAGTCAATTGCCGTCACTATTTCACGTTTTAATTCATTTATATTTATTTTTATTTTATAAAGAGCATAAATTAAAGACAAAAATGTTGCTTCTATATTGTGCTGACAATATAACGCGAAAACAAATCTCCGCTTTTCAGTATTATCATTTCCACCGACAAGGCAATATCTTGATTTTGCATAGTTTGCCGCAAACACAGTTCGATTGTATTACGTATTTATGATATATATCATACCGGAACAGCGAGAAAGACAAACAGTTATATGCAAAACAGTTATATATAATTTATATGAAATTAAAAATATACGCAATGGATCAAAAAAATATTATTTGAGAGCTATATGCTATGTACTATTGACGGTATATAACATAAAAAAACACATCGTTGAGTTACAAAAATAAATAAAATAAAACTTAGCTCGTATTATATTATTGGCATTCTAGAGTTTAAAAAAATATAACATAAAAAATTAAAACGCCGATATTTCATACAAAAAACCAAAGTGTTTTAGTGAATGCCCCCAATTTGTTTATTTAATCAAACAACCGTTAATGTTTAGGATGCACATATGAGTTTACTTTTTTTATTTATTGTTAACAGCAAAAAAATAAAATAAATATGCAATTATGATTTGACACAATTTCCTTTATTTATAATTTAAGTCAAAACGTTACCCAAAGTAACGTTTTTTTTATATTAGTGTTATACAACTAATGCAACTGTGTTAAATTAAAGATCTTCTGGCCCTCATTGCCTAAAAAAACATTAAGGACCGCATTTAAAATTTAATATTTATTTTCGAATGTAACCATTAATTAACCTTTAATATGTTTAAATTATCGGTGATAAAAGTAAATAGAATTTTCTTAATCTTATTTTTAAATATGTAAAAAAATTGATAGTATCTAATTTATATTGTTGATTGCTTATATTATGAGTATACACTTGAGACGCTTACTTGTATCACGAAAATAATGCTTCAAATTGTAAAATCTACTTTTAAATGCGGTCAAAGTTTTACATTTTGATTGACATGATAAACGTTTAATACACATTAGCATCGTTTCCCACATTGAATCGCCGCTTTAACGTCGCCGTTTCGTTTTTATCGTCAGATTTAATCAACGCCACTTTTACTTAATCGCGATACATTTACTAAAACCGCTCAGTAGTAGACATATCGCTACCAGTAAATATAAAACGGTCCGAACAAGTTGGACTCTTCCAACTGGTATCGCATTAACTGCCTCCGGCGGTTATTTACGACGCGCGGCGGACCCCCAGGATAGGGTCAAAAATCGCACCGAGTGGTTTGGGGTTGGCAGGACGACCGAGCTGACACTGCAGCGGGAGAGGGCGCGAAATGGGAACGGGGGTTGAAAATGGAAATTGGAGAGGCACGAGGGAAGTGTCGATGAAAAATGTTGCCACTTACGTACGAAATTAAACCGTTCTATATATCTCTCGGTGTAGTTCTCTATCTGCGAAGACGAGATTTGTTTGCTAATTCGGCTAATTCGTTTTGTGGAAGAGATGGCGTCGGAAAGGGTTTGAGGTTAAACAATTTAAATCAATGGAAATTTCACCTGATGCTCGGTCTCAATTAACGAGTTGTTGTCACTTATAACTATGTAGCTGAACGAAGAGCTAACAAGACGGATAATCATGGAAAACGTTAACGTAATTAAAACACGTAGGAGTAGAATACACGAGAAGAGTATTGAAATTATATACATTAAATGCTAATTAATAATTAGTCTTAATAGCATTTTACATTAATTAGCAAAGTACTTTTATTTTATGTTTTTTATATATTCAAGTTTCATATATTTTTTATATTAAAACATAAATTATTAGTTGATTTTATGAATATGATATGATAGTACCATTATAAATTATATATTACTCAAATTCTAAGAAATTATTGAGATAAATATCAAAGCATTCGAGTAGAAAGATTCACATTTTTTTGTATGTTTGCTAAAAAAGAGTTTCTTAAATAATACGGTCATACTATAAACTAATCATTCTGAATAATAAAATAATGTTTTATTATTTGTTCAAAGTCATTAGATAGTAACAGATAGTATGTCTAAAATAAAAAGTTTTTCCACCTTTCAATGCTAAGTAATGATACCATTTCTTGCTAAATACTAAACGTCCCATCCATTTGAAACGAAGCCAAACCCTCCGAGCTTTTAAATTACCGAAAAGATAGTCTTTATATCTTAAACTTTCTTTATACTTAAACCCGCCCTCTTGAAGAGCAATGTAGAACGATAAAACCCGACTTGGTTAATGACCCACCCCTCTTCAAAACCGAGCAAAAAAATAATCGCAACAAAAAAGTTAACAACCCTTCGACCGCGAAAGAGTTTTGTTTGAGGACGACTTTTCCGACACTCGGTCAGATACATTACAGACGCGGTTTCGTAGTAGAATCATAAAATAACAACCAATACTTTTTAGAGAGCGTGTGGGGGCATCACTATGGTATAATAGAGAGCCTAGAGAGGGTAAGGAGAGAAGGGTGTTTAATTTCTCCTCGGCCAAGCAAAACCTTTCTCCGGCCAATAAAGCTCGACGGTTAAGTCCATCTCGTAACGACCTCTCAGTCGTTCGCGTGACCCACTCGAATAAGCGGTCGAATTTAATTGCCAATGAGACAAATCGGTCTGAGATTTCGAATCTGTCATAATCAAAGCATAACATGTGTACATATATCCTATAGCTACGTGTGTATGGCATGGGGTGGAAATGGCGATAAGAGCAAACGAAATGTTTGCTGACATGTCGAATCGAGTTTGACGAAGCATGACTTTATTTGGCAATTTGGTATATGTGCGAACAAAAATCAACCCACGAAAGCTCAGTGACGTTTACATAATTTTGTCATTTCGAAGAAGTATGTACTTAGATGTATCAGTATCTTGATGGGACGCCAGCAAAATGTAAAACCCCACGAGACCGTCGGATTGCGGGGCTATTAATTAAAATTAAACGACTTCACTCCATGTTATATTTTCGTCACAATTGAATATGATATCCACGGCAAAAATACCTTATTTATTATTAAACCTATTATTAGATCACCCTCGCTTTGACATTTGATCGTATTTATTTTTCTTGTATTGTAATATATGTATATCCGTGCCATTATATGAAAAACATATGTAATTTCTCAATCATTTTTATCTGAAACCGAATCGATATATTTATTTTAATTTCAAAAACGAGCAGTACTTGGATTTAGTACTAAAATTAATGATTTCAAAAACCAGCAGGACTTGGACCAGTCAATATTTTACTCAATTGACAAAAAAATAAATAAAAAAATAAGCTACTATTTATCCAGTTGAGATCTTAAATTCAAACAATTCCTCAAAACTGATGACAAAATTAGGTCCCCTACTGTACAAGTGAAAGAAAACGATCCTGACTTTTTCACATTTAATAGTGAAACTGTATTTATTTCCAGAATCGCTATTAGTACTATCTGCTGCTTCGATAAACGTATTTTTCATGTTCGATTTTGTGTCTCTAAGTCACGAATAGAGCATACAAAACACATATTTTCTAACAGATATAAGTGAACAAATAGTTGTTTTAAAATATAGGATATAACCAGGAATATAATGCAGATAAACCTAATACTGTATAAATTGTATAATTAAAATATTCTACGTTGATTTTTTAACAGGTACTATGAACGTTTATAATAATGGAGATGGCAATACGGTCTTTTATATTCGACACACCATTAATCACCTAAATCCGCCACTTTATAACCCACTGTATCCCTCAAAATCCCCTAGAAGTAAATTTATGTTTTAAGCAATCTTTCGCCTACCTCAGTTTGGACCTTAAGAGTTCTTAGCGTGAAATTCCACAAAATATATCAATATATCGTAATATAGAATAAATTATTTTTTTTACAATTACAAATATTAAAAAGCAAATCAAAAGATTAATCTTTGATTTAAGATAACTAACATTTTTGCTTGTAACTTAATCATTTTAAAAATCAAGTTAATCCAATTTTCACAAATTATGATTGGATTCAGAAACGTTTGTCTTTTGTGATATGTGAATATTGCCTAAGCAGTTTCGAATGACATCGTTCCATTGTTATCTCTGTTCAATTTTCTTCAGCTAGTCGCATTACGATTTAGCTAAATTAATAACGATCTTTTATCCTTCCGCGATTGATCCCATCCGACAAAAGAAAAGGGACACTACCATATTCTGATTTGAATAAGCGCCGTTATATAAGCCATTTTACACAGAGAGGGCTACCCTTTTATGTAGTAAATGTATCCCTGGATATCGACGACCATTACGCGTTATATATCGACGATGGAAGTTTTCAAGGCAGCTAAAACTTTATCATATTATATATGTTTTTTTCTTCAACTTCTTTTCTTCTTTATCCTATCCGCAAAACCACAAAGAAAAATATATAACAATTGTTTATGTCGGACGAGTGAAAATATTACGTAATGTTATACACAAGGATTTTTTTGGCACACTTTAATACCTAAACACACATACCACCCCCGGCGTATGTAGATGCGTAAAGGATAAGCTCTATTTTGAGCCGGAAGGTAAAAGTTCCTTTTTCACAAACGCCTATAAATATATCAAAATATAATATATAAATATCATGTCTGCTTAACCGGTCAACAACGTAGCCTAATTTAGTCGATCCTGAGCAGGATTTTGCTTTAGTAAATACTGAAAATTAGAACAATAAATCTTCAAAAAACAAAGTTAATTTATAATCAACAAAGTTTAAATTAATATAACAGTAACTAAATATAATAATAATATATAAAATGACATTTGAGGAATGCACTATTTGATATAATCTTCAGCTCACTGAACGATTTGGCTTTCATCTCTTATATATTCGCTAAATGTTGTACTTTCAATAACCATTTTATCTGCGGAAACAGGTTAAAATCACAAGAGATCATATCTGGTAAGTACTGTGTCATTTTTGGCAATACACGAATTAGTAGTGAAGTGTGAGCGATGCGTTATCGTGGGGAAAAAATCATTTGAAACGTTTGAACTATTCATAATACCTTCGTTTGGACATTTACACTATTTAACTGCATTTTCGAGCCATATAAATCACCTGAGCCTAAATTATGTTAACCTACGTTTAAACACTATTTAAGGGGAACATGAAACACATAATGAAATTACATGAAAAAAATTACATATATAAATAATTACAAAAAAAAATCGAAATAAATTTCACATTTTTCAGTAACGTGTTGAACCCTTTCTGTGTGCATATAATATATCAAAATCTGTATTTTTCATAGATATGTTATATTGTTGATAAAAAGTAATTTTCAAATAATAGATACAATAATTTTAAAATATTAAAAAATAAAATAAGTATTTAATATTGGTATGGAACATTTTTTTATTTGATTTTTTTTAACTATTATTTTATTAAAAAATATTTTTTTATCTTAATTTAGAATAAATTTTACTTTTCTTTAAATTTTTTTCTACTTTTTATGTGAATTTTTTTGTAAGTATTATAAAGTGTACCGTTCAATTATAAAGTACTAATATAATTGTAAGATATTAAATTAATTTTATAACCAATAGAATATATTTATTAAAAAAATCGTTTTTGGTATTTTTATATGCACACCGAATGTGAAATTAGCGTAATGAAAATTTTGCTGTGTAATTTTACTACTCTTATTAGGCATTTTTAAATTTAAAGTCTACCAAAAATGAAATGCTTTAAATTTAGTGTAATTATACTAATAATATTTAACAATTTTTAACCCTTCAAAAGAATATAAAAATGGTTGTTTCTGACCACGAAAAGTGGATTTTTTGTTAGTCAATACACCAAAAATAGTTTATAAATAAAAGTTAAATGTCATAATTGATATTAATCCACATTAAAGCATCGCAAGATCAAATTTAATATGGTTTTAAGGCGCTTAAGTATATCATATATAGTATATGAAATAAGGTATGGTAAGAAAAACATGATCTATAATATAAAATTATTTTAAAATATCTAATGATATCAAATGGCTTAAAAAAACATTTTATCCAAATTTTGAACATAAATTATTAATATATTTAAAAATGAGATATTGCTCCAGTTTATCACAAGCATAAATTTAATCAGAAGTGATGCTCATTATTAAGATATAAACTTGAGATTTTCATTTTTTAAACACTTCTTTGTCAACTTTTTCGCGAGATGAAAATAAAATACGATGAATGCATAATTTTATTTCCAGCGGTAAAATTTATTAGGAAATCCGATGGTATATTTACTTCTGAGAAATTATATTACGTAAATGTCAAAATTCATTAATGAATTGATGGCATTAGTATTGCGTATTTTTGTAAATAAATATAATTTTATAAAAATCCTTTTAATGTTATTACAAAACCTTTTTGTAATGAATTGAACAAGAATTCGAGGAAAAACTAGAGTAAAGATTTATGTTGGATTTTCACAGAAGCTTTATGTTGGTATAACTCCATTAGTCACACAATGACTTACAATATTTGGTCGTTCGACCCGAATTATTAATTACTTTAAAAAACAACATTAATATGAATTTGAAACCGTATAAAATTTACATTTTGTTCAAACAATGTTTTAGATTGATTGGCAAATTATTACATATTGTTCAGCCATAAATGACTACAGCTATAATAATATTTTGCTGATGTTACCTTTGAATAGGTAATTAACTTTTAATTGCTTTCGAATCTTAATATGTAAAACAAATAAGGAGACAATATATAATTAAATAAATACTTATATGTGTTGGTATAATACATGCGTGTATGTATGTAGTATGTACATATATTAACAATGTATTTAATAAACACACATCGTGTTTGCATGCATGTGTTGCGTAATGTACTATACGAGCACGAGGAAAATTTTTAATTAAAAACTCTAAAAAGTTATTAGAAAATTCCAGTGTAAAAACATACTCCATGGCTTCCCTTTCTGGAACATTATATTCCAAACATGTTAACGCCTCAGCGTGGTTTATAATTGTATATCTTGGGATTGTTGCAAATTTTATGAAAATCTTGACTGTATTTATTAAAAAAATATTATAAATTAAATTTATGTTCAGTATGAATAACATATATAAAAAAAGCAATCGTTATATCAGACATGTATAATGCATATAATGCAAAATAAACCTTGACAAAGGCTCAAGAGTGCTGAGCAATGTATGATTTAATTCGCACACATGTGACACGTCAAATCCACGACGATTTAAAGGCAGGAGAACAAAGGTCCCCAAAAGTTTTATATGAAAAGCCATTATTATAATTTATTGCTTACATCACGGCTCTCAGTATGTGCCGCTGCAGAAAAAGTATTATAAGCATATGGTATAATTTGCTACTGTATACATATATATTGTACACATGGTATAATCTGTAATTTTAACGCAAATGTTGAAAATCTACAAAAGTAAATTAGATACTTTTTCTTAAATTACATAATTTATTTAAATTGTTATTATTCAAAGGAATAATGGATACTTGATTGAAGAAATTATTATCTAAACGTAGGATTATTATGCTATTAGATATTTGGTAGACATCTGCCATTTAAATAAATTGAAATGGGAAATTATATAATAACCTGAAGGCCATTTTTCCCCTCGGTGATCGCTGATTACTAAAAAAAATGCGACTAAACTTTTCCCAAAATACATAATACAATCTAACACTCGACTTATCCGCGACTGAAATCTGAAAAACTCATTCCTAGGCGCTCAAAAAAAATAATAATTCGACGCTCTTGTTCGAGCGAGCTTTCTAACGCGATTTTAAAATCGCGAACACTTAAGCGTTAACGTTAACGTGATTTGGGCATTATATTTTTATTTTCGCCCTTCGGAAAATCCGAGACATTTACGGCCAAAAAATTGTTTTCGTCTCGTTAAATCCTACATTAAGCCCTCCGCCGGCGGCTAAAGAACGTAATGAATAAATCATCAAATTATAGCCAACATTAACGTTGAAATACGAGCCACTATCAAAAGTGCTTCCTTTTTATTCTCCGTCTTCGATCCGTTTTGCATGGAAACAAAGCGAAAGCCTCGGCTGGAGATTTAAACCGAGTATCGTTTAATTTATTCTTTTCCGATACTTTTTAGGCTGTTTGCGTTCAGAACTTTCTTTATTGATGAATGACGATTGCAATACACGTAAGTTTCTTCGTACGATCGACAAGACCCTTTGGCTTATTTATTTATAGCAAATAGGTCTTCATCAATCTCTCAACCTTGTTTTATGTTCAAAGCGGAATAATGTATAATGAAGTATTGAGTTCTTGAGTTCAATTATTTATCGGTCTAATTATGTTTGTTTGCTATTTTCGTGGCGGTTTGTGATGTATTGTAGTTAATATCAGTATTTTTTAAACAGTTACTAATAAAAAAATGGTTAGAAGCTACATTTAACATTTTCAAGACATTCCCTGTTTTTCTACATAGTTCTTAAAGTATAATAGCTTAATTATAATATTAGACTATAATTATAAATTAAAATTAAAAAATCAACGTAAAGTACATAAAAATAGTACAATGAAGCCAAAAACTTTCTATATTATTAATATGAAAAATATAAATAATTCATAACACTTACTTCAATTTTATATTAATCTAATATGTTAAAAACAATGTATTCATTAATCTAATTATTTCGGTACATATGTAAAAATTTACATACAAACAAAAAGTATTTATATAATTTAAGAGCAATAATAAAATATTTATAATTTCACTCACATCTAACAGTGAGCGTCACATCTTCCAGTTCTTATCCAAAACACACAGACGCTGTAACTAACACAGCGATACGGTAGGAGTTGACAACCAGTTACTGTGATATTACAAACATATTATTTTTTTATTTATTTTGTGCGAAATGGGCCAAAATATTAATTTTTATAGTCGGATGTGACACAGACGAAAACCTTGAAATGAGCATTCATAAATAAATTACTTAAAAAAATAGATCCAATAATAACCATTATTGCAGCCCAGGTAGAAACAAAAACAACACACAATCGTATTTTCGTGCGACGTATACGACTTTATTCTTGTGATCTGGCTTTACCACGTGCGAATATATGTGTGTAAAAATTGAAAGATGTGACGTTCACTGTATAATAACTAAGCATTTATCATAGTGTGATTCGTAATATATTTTATTTATTTTTAAGTTAAATTCTAATTCAAAATCAACGTATTTCTTATTAACACCGATTCAAAATTGTGTCACTATAGCATACAATATATATTATTATACAACGTTACTATCCCAAGGGTCTATACATAGACTTATATCTAAAAAAATCAACAAACCTAATTGTTTACATAAAGCAATTTCAAAACTTTTGTTTTAAAGGTCACACTGGCTGTTCTAGAAAGACCTATCACACCATTGATTTTTATAATATCAAATTCTATTAAAGATATCTATAGAAAAAACTACATTTTAAAACTACTCAAAATAATATCCTTTCTCAGAGTGAAATACTTTAGTACATGTTTGTGGAAGAATTTTTCATTTATTGCATCATTACTTTTATTACTTCAGATGTATATGGCTCAATAGCTCTTTTCGAAAAAACTTTACTAATTCAATAAATATATTACCATAATAGTTCATGTTAACTGAACAAATTGAGAAAGCAGATTACGTTTTAAATGTTATAAATATGTATCCAACTTTTCATAAAAGGCTTCAGGGGTATATAAATATATTGTTGTTAGTTTCAAATTTGTGTTATTATTTAATGGATAGGCATGTTCGTGTTATTGTTTAACAAAACTTATTTAAATTATATAATATATTTAGTGAGAACATAAATAAATAAAAAATATTATAATACATATTAGTGTACTACACAGTCACAATTTTTCATGTTTTTAAGATAAAATTCTAAGTACTTTATCTTGCCAACGATTGTCAAAACAAATATTTAAAATGCATTTAAGTTTAGCTGCGAATCAATGATATTACTAAAATGTTCAATATAAGTTAAAAGATATATTTTACCGTTGATCATTATATATTTAGCTTTAAGAAAATCTGAGGAAAACATAGCATATGAATATGCATTTGTAATTCAAGAAAATGTGTATTTTTATATTCATGTTTTAGATCATTATTTTACTAAAACATTGCGACCGTATTATAAAGCTTTAACAGCAGCTATAAATAATTTTTAATATATAAATATGTATGTTTTGGCAAATAATAAAGCAACGGAGACGACGTTTAAGGGTTTTAAATTTTGATTTAATAGTAAAAGATGCAGAAACAATTTTCATCGCGAAAATTTTTTTTTTTTTGAAATATTGATTATATATATTAATGAGAAAAATATCCGATAAATTTGTACTGAGAAGGCAAATGTATTTCTGCACTCTCTTAAGAAAATAACAAACAATTCAGCTTTAGAATTTTTTTTAAGAAAACTTTTTATTCGCAAAGTGAGTAATTGAATCTTGACATTTTCTTTCCGGATAATGGCAGTATTATAGTAATATATCCAAATATTTTATTTACGACTTTTGAATGTGTGCTTGGGTTTAATTTAATTTTTACGTATAAGTTTGCGTTCGTTTATTTAATGTTATTGTTTAATGTTTTAAATTATACAAAAAACATTATATAAAAAAACTATCTAAATAAAAAAATTATATAATATCGTGAGTGTTCCACTACTGCCTATAAGTCTTCTTTTTGTCCCTAATTGGGTGTTAAACACTTTCTCACTTATCGCTCGATATTAAATCCATTTCATCGCAACGTTTTTAACGACTTCTCTCGTTGAGCCGCTTTGGCGTTTAATTGATTTTTCCTAACAAAAGAGGAGGTCGAGGTTAAAAAAAGAGGAGAACTGAAGCATTCCTGACACCGAGCTCCAAGATGCTCTCGAAGAAATTATGAAAGTTTCTCTTTTTTCCCCTCCTTGTTATGTGTCTGGCCTGGCGAGGACAAAAGCGGCACGTGGCCAAGTGTCGGCCTGAAGTATTCATTATATTCGGCTAAGGGCTCGCGGAAATATATAAACAATGCGATTAAGGGAAAATTTATAGCCGAAGAAGCAATCGCGCCCCTGGACTCGAACGTTAAATAAGAATAATGTGCCCTTTTGTTACAAGGCAAATGTTTGTATGTGTGTTTATTCCAGTTCGAACAGGGCCGCGGGCCAAGTCCGAACTTTCAGAAATTAATGTATTTTCAGAGCCCACATGAACCGCTTTGTTTGAGCCTTATCGACTTTGGCCCCCTTTAAGCTCAAGTTAAATGCAATTTTGAACGAAACCCCAAAACAGTCGTCTTTGTGTCCTTGTGTTGAGTTTGCCGCTAAAATAAATAGGATTTCACTAACGTATTTTGCGAATATAATAATGTTTTTAAATATCGCTTCCGTTTCGGTCTTAATGCGAAAATCAATATAGGAAGTATTATGTGCTATATAGGATAATATTTATTCAATAATCATGAATAATGATACATACATAACTTTTGCCAGCAAAATTGCCGGATTAAACTACCTGCGATTAATCTACTTTGGATTATAATGATGTTAGGGTCCAAACCAAAATTGTATGTGCGTATTATATTAGGACTTTCAATCATAATATGAATTATAAAAGTTTATATCACTAAATATTTTTAATACAAATCTCTAATGCAACGAAAGTACTTAAGTTTGTATTTGGATACACTATATATTCAGCAATAGCTTTTCACGGACTTATTATGTCTACTTTACATTTTTTATTACTCATCTGAAAATAAATTTGAGAAAAAAGAAGCTACCAATTTTTTTTTACTGAAACTGAACCCTGGATTATAGCACCTAACCTAACTCTCATTATATTGCTGAAAAATTTGAATTCACTAAACTGTGCAATGATATAATTTCATTAAATATGTTTATATAATAATCAAGTCAACGATCTTGTAGGGTATATTTAAATGCGGAAATTTATTGATACTTAGTGATTTGTTTATTCTATAGAAAGCACTGTAACACAAAACATCAATTAGATTAATATCAGAGTATATAAGATACTAAGAAGAGTTTGAAAACCATTAGTGAGACTTGTCTTGGTCACATCATTTTGGTCACATTAACGCAAGTTTTGAGACAAAGATCCTTTTAAAATTGTGTGTGGTCGCCACAGATCTTTAGATGATGTTAGTAAAAAATTAAAAGAGCGATGTAAGATATAGGTTTTGTAAAGATATATGTTGAAGATTTTTATATTAAACATAAAATACTTTAATAATAGAAAAAAATGGCATTATAAACATATATCCAGTTAAACAACACTAGTGCGACTGGTGACATCGTCATCAGGAAGACTTCTGGCGGAGGCTCGTCCGAGATGTATCTCAGGGGAGAATTAGGCGGCACGGATATGGGATGGTTTGATGGGGGAAACTGGCCAAGGACGAAAGCTTGGTAAAATTTTAAATAAATCCTCGACATCAGGACAAGAATACTATGAGATAGAACTTTTCTCTCTGATTGTTGACCCAAAATCAACTGAATCGTGGTCCACGTGGCGCCTGGTGAAAAGGAAGGAAGTTTCTCAGAAGCACTTAGAATCACAAAATAAGGCAACAATTTATATATTTATAGAAAGGCGTATTACTCTTTTTTATCTATTACGGAAAACCGCGTCGAAGTGGTTTAGCGATACGTTATAAGAATCATGTTATCATGTTTGGCAAATTAAGAATAACATATGAACTAAAACACATAAAGTATAAATCGAGTTTTAGCAGATAACATTAGCACGCGTCAGAATTGCTCTTGAATGCTTAAGTAAAAATATTCTTAATTTTAAATTATTATTTATAGATTATCCTAAATATACATACATATATAAAATATTTTTTTAGAGACTATGGTATTAAAAAATGCCAATATTTTAAGGTAAATACAGAGAACTTGTATCAACCGTATCTCTTTAATTTATTTTAAATCAAATGCGATTTATATTTTCAATGTAAATATTTATCGTATCCACTACCTTTCTCGCATCATCTAATCTGTTTACTCAAAGATGTCATTCTCCGATACTTGCCGTGTATCGTCAAATACGTAATTTCCTGAACACGCAAACTTTAATCCAACCCTTATCTAAAAATATCTTAATTAAGTTACACAGATTTGACGCACGTACATATTTAATTAACAAAACTTAATCTTAGTACATATTTTTAGTCACAATGACACGGGCGTGCAAACATAGTAAATAATAAATGAGATTATTCTGGTCCAAAATTCGACAGTATAACTAGAAGCTTACGTTTTATTATACTGAGTTTGTGTGTACTTAGCTTTTATGGTGTGTTTACAATATTTAGCGTACACTTTGAGTATACAAACGTCGGAGTTAACTGTCCATAATTGAGCATTTCTACTGTCAAATTAAAGTGCAAACACCTAGGAAGCTATCATACAATCTTTATATTGGATTTATACCGTTTTCTTTTGGAAATTTATTCAGTATAATAGGTATAAGAATAAGTTTTATGGCGATTTTTACTAATGCTTCAATTTATTTTATTTAAGATAAAGCTCATTTGCGCAACTAATATTTGTCTAATCAATGTTTAACTCCAAACTAGTATCGTGTTTTGCATTACCCAGTTAAAGGATTAATCCAACAGTGTACATCTGATGCTCAGCTCCCGTCCCGTGTTACACCCACAGGGGCTTATCCAAATTATCCCCCATATCCCTAATTTACAATCCCCGCTTACTCCAGATTTGGATACAAAAAATTCCACACAATGTAAAAAATGCTATACGCCCTTCCGGGAAGACTGTCGTCGTTGAGGAAATTTTACGAGGGGTAGATTCCGTCAAGTTGCGGATCTGAGCTCAGTTATTCCATTACGAAAGAGTAATGGAAATTAATTACTCGACTGGAGCATATAATACCCCGCCCATCAAACAACCCGCCCATTCTCTTTTTGTAGTAATGGCGGAAAATTTCGCGACGAAATTTTTAAATAATCTCCGCAGCCGAGGTTGTTTGCGATGTTTGCGTAAGACTAAGGAGGCAATCGTGTCATAAATAAATTCATATTTACCAAATTGATAATTAAGAAACACAAAGGGTGCTTTGTGGCGCACTTCTTAATTAATTCGAATGGGATGTTGAAATCTTATAGCGAATAATTACGTCTGTACATACTTAATATTTAGATTAGTTTTGTAGCGTAAAAACTAAATCTATAAAGCTTTAATATAAAAAATTGATTAAGATATCATTTTTAAATTGCGTATATTAGCAATATTTAGGGCTTTCTAAAAATATATTTTCTAAAGAACTATTAAGAAACAGATACAGTTCAAAACAACTGCGCTAATTTTAATTAGAAAGTTGTACGGATTTATTGATTAATATTGAAAAATGACTTTAACACGGTGTGGTATGAAACTTTAATTAAGATATTATGAAAGTATTAAACCTCGACTATCTGCTACACTTACAGCTAAAAGATAAATATTTAATACCACGTAAAATCCGTGCCTCACAAAAAAATATATAAAACATTTCAAAGTATGCTTGCTCGGTGTGGAGTAACACCAGTAGTACTATGCGGAACCTTGGATTGCGAGTAACTTGGTTTACGGGTGTTTCGAAAAAAAATTAACTTCTGACTGAGCAGTGCGTCATCTTTTCTTCAACTAAACCGATGATTTTTTTTGACAGTCGATGATTCATATGACTACTTACTTGAAGAATTCGAGTTTATTAAGATCAAGTTTCTTTCTTCCAACGACTCTATTACTCTAGCCCATTTATGAACATGTATTTCGAACTTCAAAAAACTTTATATTAAATCACTACTTCAGTAATGCTTCGAAGTGACCAAAAAGAACAAATCTTACTTTCAAAAGCTATTGGAAAAATTAGTGAACTGCCTCAAGATCATTAATAGCATGAGGTAAGATTGCCAAGAAAACCCTCAATGATGCTCGGAGAAAACTGTAGTTTAATTGCGTTGACGAGTACGCTCATAAAATTGTATCCTCGGGATTGAACATCAGACTGGAGGTAAATAAGGACGATATTCGGGAGTTGATGGAGCAATATGGTCAGAAGCTGCGCACCGAAGAATGGATCTGCGTCGTGAGCACGAGACTACAGAGAAGATTTCGTCTAAGAAGGGGGATCACACAGTAGCATTGCGAGCCATAAATCTATTTAATGACATGCAATGACACATTTTCGCCAATTCCTCAAAATAAGCCATAAGCAAGTCCCATTGGATAGGTTCTTAGTTAAAATTACACGAAAAGATTTTAGTGAAAGATATGAATATATTATTTAATAAATTTATATATTTCATAATAAATTTGAATAATAAAAAATATACGTGTATTTTGTTTTATTCATTTTTATATGAATATTTTTGTTTTCATTTCCATTATTTATTATGAAAAAATTTGATTTGATATACGAGTGTTTTGACATACGAGCACGCTTTTGGAACAAAGAATGCTCGTAAACCAAGATTTCGCTGTATTTTCTAAACCACAAGACGTCCAAAATAAAGCTATAAAAATAATTTACAATACATATTTGTATACTAATCTTAAAAAATAATTAATACTAAAAAAAATATTATAGTATTTATTAAAATATTATAATATTTATTAAAATATTATAATATTTATTAAAATATTATAATATTTATTAAAATATTATAATATTTATTAAAATATTATAATATTTATTAAAATATTATAATATTTATTAAAATATTATAATATTTATTAAAATATTATAATATTTATTAAAATATTATAATATTTATTAAAATATTATATTCAAATAAAATAGAATAATGAAGAAGAAAAGTCTTTTAAAAGTGTTTTAAAAAATGAACATAATATTTAAAATTCAAAATTAAATATTAACGTACAAATATATAACTTGTATAAAAGTATCTAGATTAAAAATTTGTTTACACGTCAGAAAATGTTGTTTATAATATAAGAAAAAAGTTAAATTATGTTTACAACACGTGTGAAAGATCAATAAACAGAACCAAAAAATAAAGCGTATTATATCTCTGGCATGTAAAAAAAATCGACATCAACAAATAAACACTTTCGCTTAACTGTCAAATTGTATCCATATAGATTTATGTCATATTATATTTTTAGAAAATTTATGGGTTATCGTTTCTTTATAGATATGTTATACTACATTAAAGTGCAATTTATACATAGTTTATGATAATATCAGTAAATAAATTTTAATGCTAAATGTCATCAGTATAACCTTCACGTATTACTTCAACGAATCGATAGATTTGATAATGAACACAAATAAACTCATGATACCGATCGTTAAATTTCCACAGCAAATAAAAACCTAATACTATTAGCATGCAATTGTCGCATTACTATTTTGACTTTAATCCTTTTTCAAAGTAAACTTGTATTTAATATATAAAGCGGTAGATACATAATTTTAACAAATATTTCGATTTATACAAATATATCAGGAGCTATTTTGATTTATAACTATTTTTGTGACTATTAATAATATCTTATCAATATAATATTGTTGTATAAACGCTATTAATAATAATCATAGACAAAAGTAGGGACAGTAAATATTGGTAGTGTTTGCATATTTCACGATTACCACACTAATTAGCATATATCGCAAAACGCGAAAAATGTGTCTCTGCTAATCCCGCATAAATTCAACGGTAGAAACCTTTGACAATAATTAATCTCCTGTTAAATAGTCGTGCAAACAAAATTAAACTCTCGGCACGCACCCCTATTATAAAACAGTAGCGCTTTTCACGTGGAATATTCCACGGGGTTGTTAAAAGGGGTGGCGAATACGAAAATCACTCGGAAAATCCCCGTAGTCGAAAAATCCCATACCATTCGTCCGTCTTTCGGAAAATTCGTAAAAGTCCATAAATGCGGTTTCCGGTACATTTATATATATGTAGAGACGAAAAATATACGGTTTTCAGGATTTAATCTGCCGCTCTCAGCTTCCCCAATTTATTGAGACCTCTGTTTCCTTCTCTCTATATATATAGCCAGGTGCATGTGAAGCGCACGGAAAAATCCCCAAAAATAAGGGATTTTACCGAAGTACATAAGGGAGTACTAAAGTACGGGGAAAAAATGCGACCGAAATCCTTACATAATAAAAATGGGGTTTTTCCTGACGCATTACGTGTGTTAACCAACGATTTTTTATATATTTGTTTATAAAAATAAATATTTATACCTTTAAATATAATTATTATAAGCAAAAATGACAACTATTAAAAATAATATTAAATATTGTAATTTTTAACATTAAAAACACTAGTATATTTTGTATATTTATGTGTTAAAATAAATTTACAAAATATAAGTTATGTTTTTTATATCTAATAGTAAGATGATACACTCGTAGCTAGCAAGTCACATAAAACCCTTCAGAATACATATACGTAAATATTAAAAAAAAATGTAAATTCCAATTTAAATCAAAAACGTTACACAGCGTTGATCTAATGGCTTTATGCCATTGCGACCCTGTTACCAATATTTTATTTTATTCATTTACATACATATGCAGGTCATTAAAGCTTTACGGCAATGCAAAAATTACATATGAAATATGTAAAATAATAATATTAATGGCTAGACTACAATGCGTTCACTAAGAGTACCCGGATAATAACAAAACAAAACTATTGTGCATATTGGAGAGTTATCCAATACTACAATTTTTGTACACAGTACTTTAAGAAATATAAGGAAACGCAAGCGCTAGTAATTAGGTGGCACACAAAAACTAAGCTCTTCTACAATACAATCTTCAGATTGTGTATATTCCCTAGCAGAAACTTAAAAAAGTGCTTTTTTTAAGTAAACTATTTTTTATATTATTTTTTTTTTCTATTAAAAATAAGTCGGTTGCATTGTTTGACAACTAGACCAGACAAGTATGCTTAAGGGTACTAAGTGATTAAACAAGAAACGTGGTGCCCTTGAGATTTTCAATTGATGCATGTACCGCAAAACACTTTAGAGACTTTATTGCATATGTTTTCTATATGCTCTTAAAATTGGACACAGATTTAATAGTATGTTATAATAAAAAATAACTTAGATAAAAGTGATTAAAATATATTTTACAGACTTTTTTATATTATCGTAATAAATTTGTAATATCATCAATTAAAGAAAATCGTCAAAAATATAACAAATAAAAAAGAAAGCGAGAACTTATGAATCCAAAAATATTAAAAATCAGTTAGAACGACAAAACTAAACTTAAATTGAAATACTCTAGAAATATGTATTATACTTTATGTAACTCTATGTTTTCATTAATATAAGTAGATATAGATATCCTTAACTAAATATATTTATTCCATTATTCTCTTTCTCCTCTTAAATTTTGTAAAAAAATATTATATTATTAGTGCCTCTTAATTTTAATTTAGATCGGTGGTCTCCAAAGTTGGATATGCTAAAGGATATCCGATCGAAAACATTAAATAGACGAGAAATTGATAGCTGCGATACATTTGAATACCCGTATAAGAGTTGACAGTAAATATATTGGATACATTCTAATTTTTTGATCAGTGTATATATTTATATATATTCAGGAGTACGCACTAATTATTTTTCTGTATTAGCGGTACGCGATCAAAATAGTTTGGAGAAGTAAATAAGTATCTGTATTTTTTATTATTTTAATAAAATTTTGAAATAAAATAAAATAAATACTTTGCAGCGGCAAGTGTATATTATATATTTATTAGTATCGTAACTGTTGCAAAGTTACCGGAAAGTACATAAAAGCAATATAAATCTACTTAAAAGAAGGTTCTTTACATGTACTACCTGTTCATAAAATATTATTAAATCTAATCCAAAATATGAACGAACATTTCTAAATTTATGTTTATTTATTACAATATTTATTTATTTTTCAGTATATCATAATATTTGCATTACATACATATATATACAATTTTATAACTCATCCTGAATTATAAGTATCAATAAAAAAATCACTAAGAAAAGATGTGTAATTAGCTGAAATTTGCTGTAGGTAATTTTGTTTTAATTGCTTTTGAACCATAAGTCCCGTCAGTATTATATTAAATTGCATAAATATTTTTTTATTATTTATAAAATTCCCGGAAAAATAATATCCACTCTAATATTGTACAAGGACAGATGTGGGCCAATATAAATATTATTATACTCAAACTGAAACAATTCTAGAATGCAGAGACTTCTTTTTTAAGGGCATATTTTATGGCGAAATTCGATGTCGGGATCGAATTCGAGAGCCCTTGTACTGTAATCTGAGAACGCTGGATATAGTAAAAACATATTTTTGTATTGTAATATTTTTATAGAATATTTAGTATAAGATATTATGTATTACATATTATTATTTATTATTTCGTGGGTTAAAACAATTAAAGTTTCCGCGATTGAAATATTATATTACATGAAATACTATTTCAGCTCTCACCAAATAACATAAAAAAATGACAATTATAATAACATTACATAGTTTTAATTGGTTCTATTTTTAGCCACGTAAAAGGTAATTATTTTCTGGAAATATATACAATGTGAAATACGATCGAGAAAGTTTCGCCAAGATATTGAATACATGGAAAAACAGTAAAAGAAAATTGGAAGCCTTAAATGATTTTAATAATAAATGTATATTTATATAATATAAGCATCCTTAACAATAATCAATTTTTACTCCTAATAAATGAGTTATAAATGGACCTTTAAAAAAGTTATAATTAATACAATTCGTTCGTTATTTACAAGGTAGCAAAAATGTTTTTGATCTCTAAATAACAGTATATATTTGATAAAATGTTTTTTTATTCGTTGCGACGAAATTAGTCGCTAGGACTTTTTAGTCTAAGAATGACGTTTTTTTGCTCCTCGATTGCGTATCTGAACATCTATTAAACGGTATCCATTAACAGTTTCAAAGCACTTGCAACAAAAACAAGGCATATCGCTGCATATTTCCGCTGAACCATTGCACTAAAGCATATACCGTTACGCGTATATAGTCAAACAAAACCTATATTAGACAATAACAAATAGTCTAGTTTCGCCTCGAATCATCGATAATTAGCCAGATGATCGAGGAGCAGAAGGGACGTTAGACTTTTACCAATTCTAAAGCTATTAGTCAGAACACAACCGAACTGAATAACTACATTCAGACACTTGATCCATTTACACTTAGTCAGGAACTTGAGCCAAAACTACCACTTTGCTTCCGATTAGACGTGATTTAGCCAAACTCTCAATAAACGGTGTCACGCCGAATCGACTGATACTACCCTTAGAAGTCTGAGAAAGCAGCAGCTTCACTTCGAAGCTCTAACAAGATTCAGCTAAAGCAATCATCAGAACTTTTTTTTATTTATAAAAATATATGTATTTTGTTATATTAAATTTATAAACAATATCAAGAAGTGTATTAATGAAATATTATCAGAAACTCGTTCTTCATGAGTATTTGATATTAAAAATCAATCGCAGAATTTAATATTTTCTCAGCTTATTTACTTGCCGAATATCATTCGTATTTAAAATGAACTTTTGTGTGCGAATTTTTTTCTGAAGTATTCAGCAGATTAATAATACGTCAATATAAAGCTATTGAATTAAAATTGCTTTTACGTTTACTTTATATTAAATTTAAATATATCATATTTTTTCACAAATTCTGTGTTTTTAGTGTAAACATTTATAAATATGTGCTTATTTAATCTGTGATATGGAACCACTGATATGTATTACCAACACGATAGACGAGTGGTATAAGTCTCTGATTATTGACCTGAAAGGCCTGTGTTCGAATCACATACGGATCTTAGTGTTTTTAAGTTTCTATCGTATCTGAGGGATAAGAATTAGTTATTATTATATAATTATAATTAGATCACACAAATGCCGTCGTTACGACTAGAATTAAACGGATCCCATAAATAACACGCAAAAATTTTATTTGTTACGAAACGGTCACGGGAAACAATATTTTACCGGAAGACAGAAAGCACCATAAGGCCACAGCATTCCCGTTGTTCAATTCGACCTCGGAGATGTCTATCAAGCAGATGTCATTTTCTAAAGGCGTATGCATATTTCGTTGTTCTAAGAATTGAGTACAACGATTGTAATTGGTCAGCAAGATTTGAAGACTGATCTCCCATAATGAGAGGGAACACACTGGCAGACACTCAAAGAGACTAGCAGAGGCCTGTCTGCCTGCGGACAACATACAGTCATGAACACTCACATCCTGAGAGAGACTTCACCTTACAAGCCCCGCAGCAGAGAGGGATCAGCCTCCGCTATACTGTCGCTGCCACAACTCTGAGAATCTTCCACTGACATCATCCCTCCGCCAGCTTCTCTGCCACCGTTCGGAGAATAAATATCTCGCCCATAATAATCTGTCGCAATATGTAATATAATCTAATAAAATTCTCACTGGTTTCCACTTGCGTCTTACTGACTACGTAATCACACCCTATAGGGTTATAAACCCGAAAAAACTATTCATCAATATTCTCAATGACGGTAATAAACTGATGGGGCGATAGCTAATCGAAATTTTAGGATCTTGATCTGACTTTTTTTCAGATGAATTTTAGATTTTTTTCCGAAAGGTTTAGGAATACCAAGCCCCACGATTTATATAGACCTGCAGCATTTCTTACTTAGATTTTACATCTGATTTGTATTCCTATATTTCTGAGAAAGTAACAAAAATATTTTTACGCGTATCGCTGACGGCTGATCTTAGATACCAAACTCCTCTAGCTAATATGGAAATATTGGTTATTTTTTCTTCTCGAAAAAAACCAAGCTACTTCAACACTACATTTTAAAGTGTGTCTTTCTCTCTAATCATTATGACCTATAAATTTATACCATTAATGAATATCTAGCACACCAAGGGTTTAATTGTATTGTTATGTGTATGGTTATTTAAGGGTTAAATTTAACTTTTACTATTGGACAAGGGAGAATCTACCATATTATCATAACAAATAAAAGTTAAATGGAGGTTAACCGTACTACAAAGAACCATAAATCTAAATAAAATTTAAATTTAACGTATATTCCTGTATTTATTCGTACAAAATTGTGCAAATACTCGTACGTGGGTATGCGCATATAATATTTTGTTAGCGTATCCTTCCCACGGCACAGATATGAATAACAATTATTACAAGGCCCATTTCAGACAAATAACAATAAATAAACATTAAGTTCAAAAGTCAACGAGAACAACGAGACGTTTTGATTTATACACGTCGCCAAAATACAAAAGCAAGATACCGCCATAAATTAAGCGACGCTCGCGTGCGCTCCGTTTCGGCGGTGATATCACCGTCGTGTTCGCGCACTACACAAAGCCATACAGTGTCGGAAAATTGCTCTATAACGTGACGGTGGAGGCGAAAAAATTGATAATACTCCGCCAGTGCGCCAAGCTTACGAAGAAAAGTTTTCACTCCGTAATCTTGGGCTAAATTTTCTTAGCCCGTAAAAGGGCTATAGCCGAGGCTGCTCATTAACGCAAGCTGCGGCTTAAATGGCTCAGTGACGCGGGGAAATTTCTAAAATCAAGACAGGAATTATTGCCCATAATATTCAGCCATATATTATGTATAAGTATGATGATATGCATAAGCGCGTGTACGTATTGTTCGCGGAGCACATTTGTTGAATTAACGCCTTCGACTGTGGCTAATGTGTCGTTGAGTTTTGAGCGTGGATGTTATTGAACAGGGGTAACCAACCATTAGCAAATCCAGCAATTGGTTATTTTATCTATGCATAGATATATAATCTTTAATATTAAAAAAGCTGGCGAATGCCAAGAAATTAATACTAATGATGTGTTCAATTATGAGAAGAAAAGGAATGACCGTCCATTAGCGCAAGCAGATAATACGAGTAATTTACCCTCATTTTAAGAAATCGTTTTTGACGTATTCATTTATTTTGAATCTCTTTAGTTGTGATTTTGAACCTCAATTTTTAATATTTTTTTAACTGTGTTTTAAAGAGTATGAGTGTAGTTTCCCGAATATATAAGATATTATGTAAATATAAATTTTACTTCTGGGATATATGTATGTCTATGATGATAATCGGTTAGGTATAGAAAGCATTAAAGGAGAGGAGACGCATTGACCGCGAGAAAAAACTTGTCGAAAAACAAAATACCATTAGTTTTTACGATCTGACAAGTGCATTTTGTACCTGATGATCAGAGATCCGAGGGATAAGCTAAAATCATCGAAACGTCTAGCACATATTATGTGCTTATAAAGGTTTTTTTAATTTGTGTTTCGAAACTTGTTTCAGCGGTAGCCAATTTGACAGCTGACAGCTGATTTGTACTCAGTTTAGTTTACCATTTCATCAGGAATAGACATGCTAGAACAACGCTTGCAAATTGTGCAAATTTATTTCGAAAATCGTGGGTTAATTCGCGAAATTTACCGTGCGCTACTTCCATTTTACGGTCGAAATAAACGTCCATTCGAACAAGTAATTCGAATAAACATGGATCGTTTTCGCACTACGCATACTGTAATTGATAATACGCATCCGCAGAGACGTCGTACAGTGCGCACCGAAGAAGTTATTTCTGCTGTGGAGCGCAGTATTGAGGACGACCCGAATGAGTCAATTCGCCATCGTTTTATATGTTTTATTTCATTTTAAAGTTCTATTCCTCTAAAAAACACAATCAAATAAAATACCATTATATATTTGCCACAATATTTTAAACTTACAAATGGATAGATATTTTTTCCGCAACTTTAATATAAAGTTGTGTCAAAACAAGCACACTATAGATATGTACATAAGAAAATTATGCTAATTGAGCATAGTATTATCAATTCCAATGTCAACCGACTGCGAAATTATTATGCACTTAACACTTATAGTGACACATGTGGAGCATCGGTGTTAGCTTCACTCAATTAAAGCATAACAAATCCAACGAACTTAACTAGATGCGCGCGCAGTTTGCAATATGCATATTGAAACAATTGGACTTGACGAACAGCAATTTTATGATCCATTTATGTGTGCAGCGAGGAAGTTGACCTAGTAATCAGTAATAGTGCAGTACGAATGACTAACGAAGTGATGAATTTGATGCACGGAAAATGTATTGCAATATTATGTAAGAATGAAAGCGAATTTAAATAGCAAATTTTTCCGCAGGGTCGAATATGGTTACACCCTGTCCCTAATGCATTTACATTACGAATGTCATGATAATTAAACTCATAATTTGGTAAAAATATATAAATATGTAGAATTGTACAATTAATAAACCGAAGAATGGATTAAAAATACGTAATAGATATATTAGGTTAGTAACAGTGAGTCATTTTGTAAGGTTTCAAGACGGAGTGTAAAGTAGATGCTTCTCTAGACATTAATAATATATTAGATATTTTTAATTTTGATTTCATAGCATTTGCTGATGAATATTGTCTCATAAGACAAAAGTTAAACTTTTAATACCGAAATTTACTACCAGTTCCAAGTCTTATGATTCATATTATTAATTAAGTATTTGAATGGCAAAAAATGTTTACGATTTTCTACACTATTTAGCCTTATCTTTGCTTTGGATATCTAAGAACTACATTAATAATCAGAAAATGATAAACCACTCCGCGTAGGGATCAGCAGATTGCAAAAATGTATGGGGCTATAGAGTTAAATCATAAAATTTTGTCTGTCGGCGAAGTCAAATATGTTTGTTCGAAATATAAAAAATGTAAAGTAGCAACAGCTGTTATTGACATTTTTTTACGATTTGGGTATAAATACGGAAGTCGCAACTCGACGATCTGTAATTAATCGAAGTAGATCGTTCCGTTCTGGTCCTTCGATTATTCGCGTCCATTATAATAATCATCCTATTAATGTTTGTTCTGTTCAATCAATGGACATCCAGTTCTTATTCATCAATAATATAAAGATATACATATATTATTCAATAATATACTGTATTAATATAAGCACATACTATATATTACATATATTTTTATATTTACTAAAATTTCTGGAAAATTCTTGATAAAATCAAGAAGTAAAAATAAAAATTTTCTCACAGTAAAGAAAATTTTATGTAGAATATTAATATTATAATACAAAATATTTCATTGTAAATAAATGAGAGAGCGGTTAATTATTTAAAATTTAACTCAAATTCGTAAAATATTTTTGCTTAAATAAAATAGTATTGATGACAGTTACATATAATAAATATATCTTTCTAACACAAAACTTTCTAAGCAAGTCTTAGGAGACTAAATATTACAGAAATACAATTAACCACAAATAATAAAATGTCAGTAAATCAACAGTGCGTAATATCAATAATGTCAGTTAATATTAATTGAAAATGTAAATAAACGGTCAGTAGTGGTTTGATTGCGGCTATAAACCCAACAACTCATGAATAATCTTTATTTTTATTACATAGAATAAATATAATATAAGTAGTATATACATAAGTGATTTGTAAATAATAATAATTTATATTATAATGAAATAATATTTAGCAACGCATAATATTTTTTATTGTTGAAATATAAACAAACATTTCATTTTAAAAATAATATTTAATATAAAAACAGATCTCATAATAATTACTCACCAAAATCAAAGATATAAGAAAATACTTGATATTTCAAGTTATAATTACGTTTAAGTACATATAATATTAAAGAAATGATTTGGGTTAAATATTTAAAATATTCTCCTAGTTAATTTTATATACTAGTTAATTAGAAAAAGACAGCTTAAGTGTAAACTTTAAGATTCTCGATCATTTTTAATGGCTGATTTCGTGTTCAAAATTTAAGTGCGTACTTTTGTCTTAATATATATGTTATCTCTACTTACTAATATTGTAATCTATTGTTTCTTATAATTAGGAGCATTATTCCTCTTTTGTACATTTATTATTATTTGTACATGTAATATCATAATCATTTAAGAAGATGTATCAGTAAAATAAATAAATAAACAATATGTACAAATGTATGTATTAAATAAAAATAAGCAGTATTTCTATTGAAATCTACGTAAAAAACAATTAAAATTCATACATATGCATAGACACGAACTGTCAAGCGTTATAATTACTTTTGACCGTACATAAATCACACCACAAATGACAATCCAGAATTCAATTCATAAATATCGAACGTCAAACCATAATTAATACCACGACTCGAAATGCGCTCAATTCGCAAAATTCGGACTGAGCTTTTTTAGCCTACACTCGAAATTACATGTTTTTTTATTCATAAGCTTTTGTTTTGTTTAACACGTTAAAAACGTAGATAAAACGTAGGGGTTCATAAACAACAATAATTGGAATTTTTAAAAGTTCTTTATTATGATTTTAATGTGGGTACCGGCACAATTTTGACGCATAACATATTATTCAACAAAAATATGGCATCATAAACATTACCATATTTTAAAAATATTATTACAGATACTAAACAATAAATTAAACTTTATTGCTAACATCCTTAATTTAATTTCTCCGGAAAACTCAATAATTGTAAATGGAAATGAAATTTTAACTGAGTTCGATAAATTATTTCAACATTCGCTTTTAAAACTTTGAAAATTTTCTTTGAAAGTTTGTAAATAAAATCTCATTAAGTAATTGTCGAAGCACTCCTAATAATAAAGCTTTAAGGGCATTATTTAATAACATTATTAACTTTTACACATACTCGTTTATTATTCTCTTTACCATCGACTGATCCTGCATACATTATAATTCTCCGTTCTGTTTAAATTTATTATTATAGGTCATAGGTTAATATAATATTCAATTAAACTAGCATTAAGGTCGAAAATTATTTATATAATTATCATATATGCATATTTAAGGTATTTTAAAAATTCATTAATGGGTCCGATAATAAGCTTACGCAATATACAAAAATATATTTACTATTATATTAAATAATAAAGCACTTTTAATTTGGCTAACCATATGACATATATATATGAATAAATTATAGCTCATACATATTTAAGTCACACAAACATCACCCATAATATTGGGATCAATTGATAGTAACCTTGCGATATT